>NC_056725.1:1146527268-1146827268 GCF_019279795.1 Protopterus annectens
AGTCAACATGCTTTACTTTCACATTTTTCTTTTCAGATCTACAAGCATGTTACACAGATGCGTTCAGCTCTCTATGGCAAATACCCAAAGCTTGTTTATACACAGTTACATTTATACTAGGTCTGGTATTTTTCTCATAATCTGAGGTAAAACAGTTTTTTCTTTGTATAACAGTTTTCCTTTGTTCCCTTGTAGTTTGATGATCCATGGAAACTCAGTCTTGCATTATCTGAAACATGGTGTTCCAGCACTATCTGATGTTCCAACTTTATCTTGCTTGATGTTACATCTCTTTACTTCATTGATGTCCTTCCAGCTGCCATCTGCACAGTTACTTTTACAGACTGTTTCTCAATAACATAATCCTTTACATGGATGCCAAAATTTAACTAATCTATGCCAGCACACTTACTACTTATTTTTCAGCATTTTATACTATTTATAAATTAACCCTTTATATTTCATATTATTCTTGCAGCTTTTATTCAAGCTAATAATCATGCCAGCAGTAGTTTGAAAAGGCAGTATATACTATACAGAACAGAGTATTCCATCAGTTCCCTGTTTTTTAAATTTGTTTGAGGAACGGACTAAATTTCAATTAAAGAAAAGACTGCATTTGTTTCATCAGCATTTCTATTTACAGCATTTACCACTTTGTTCATATTTACAATCATAACTTGTTGAGTTACTGCAACTCTTTGTAATCTGCAGCATATAAACTATTGTTAGCTGCTATTATTATTATTATGACTCCTAAAACTATTAACACAGGATGTATTAACCAATTTAGCAATTTGGTCCCAGATGATGGCAATCCTCTAAATATGCCCCACCAGTTATTGGCAGTGTCAGCTTCTGTTAACACTGGGTTATTTGAAACCACACATACAAATTGTGGTGCCACTTCGACAAACATTTTGAAATTTGAAAGCAATATTGTACATTTATACTAAATTGTAATCGGTCTATTAAAGATACTTGTTATGACTTACTAAATAGTAGGATTTTATTATGCTTGTAAATGTACAATCTGTGAGATGTCTTGTCCTACTAATTTTTATACCAAGCTCTTTTAAATCTGCATTTGGTATTTTTAAAACTTGGAAATGTAATACTGATATGCAATATTGTTTTTTGTTATTGTTGTCCTATTACAGTACAAGTGGATGGCATTTTTACCATTTGATCTGTATGAAGTATTGGTCTGTTACTTAAAATGGTATTTTAACTCATGGTCTTTTTTGTATTACTGTGTTGTTTATATAAATAAACACAGTATCGGTAGAAATCATACAGTTTTCTTCCCCTGTTGAGTTTATTCTTATTTTTGTGTTATTGTCTACACACTGTGACATTTTTGCATGACGTCTTCCTTTGTCAGAACCGTTACATTTTCAGGGGGTAATGTACAGCATCTAATACAGATAGCTGTTTATTGAAATGTTTATGTCAGTCTTTGATTGTTACTCTAGTTTTACATATACCTGACCTTGTTTAGCTAACCATGCTCTTATATTCGTGTTAAATGTTATCCTTTCAAACGTACATGCTGTATACTTTTTACAACTGAAACTGTCTTGTGTTCTATTTTGTGCAACATTTTCCTAAGTTTTATTTGTGAAATATTGTAATTCCCTCTGTTTTGATGTTCAGAATGATGCAAATAAAATTCAGATGCCCGTGTTGAATGGTGCATGCCTTGCCTCACAGCTGCATTTTTATCTATAGTCCTTGAAGCATGTTTCAGACACTGAACATTCACAGCTTGTCTCAAGCTGTACCAGAATATATGTATGCTAGCAAACAGAAATACAAGTACTTAACTATATTATTTTTACATATATTATAGCAACAGATGTCTATATGCATCTAACTAGCAAATAGATGTGCACGTGCATTTATACATTTTTAAACATATCTATCACTGTATACATTCCCTCTTTTAAATTCAAAACAGTCTATAGTAAAGTTATATTGCTATTAACTAAAAACACATTGGGAAACAAAACCTTTAGATTTCTTTTAAAAGAGCAAGTTAACACAGTTTTATATTGTCAACACAATGATGACAACCATTACTATTAGAACTGGATGAATTTGAATATGACTCTATACAGTGATGCCCTATACAGTAATTTATTGACAATGTTTGAGTATTTTATTGCAAAAGCATTGCAGTCTTGTTTTTTGGAAAAAAAAAACACGTTACAAATGTCAAGCTTTGACTTGTTACTGTATTTACACAGATAAACCATTTACTATATACTGTACAGAATACACTTGCTTGTACAGATTGTTTTTGCATTTGTATATACATGGTTGTAATGTACACTCAGTCCAGGTTTTTAAACCTAGCATTAAACTGAAGCCTGCTAATAACATTACTTGAAAGATTAAAATGTATTTTTGGTATTACTACTTTGCACCTTTGAGTCCCTTTTGCAGTACTGTTTACACAGTTAGTGTAAAATTGAAAGCATGCCCTTCTCCCTGTAGTATACTTTATTTTATTTCAGTATGGTTTATTTGCTTTATGCTGTGAGAACTGAATGTATGCTAGCCCTTTGGCTTTTACCTTTTATAAAGCTTTTGCTGTTGCCTATACTGTCAAAGTTGTAGTAGGATTCGCTTTTACTCATTTTGAAAAGACATTTACTGTTACTAGCAGCTATCGGTACCCTCCCTTTTTGTAAAGAGACCTGCAAAATTTATTTTAACTGCATATAGTAGCCCATGTACTGACTGTACCCGGTGGAATATTTACTTGCAAACAGATTACTAATGAAATGTATGCACAATTGTGACATTTTATTACAATTACTAAACAGGATTTTTGTACACTTTTGTGCTTTTTGCTTAATGCTGTATGTGAATATTTAATGTTTTAGAAAAACTTAAGCCATTCGGCCTGGTGACTAGTCTTGTTTCCTTGACTTTATAAATTACAGTACCAGTAACATTTTATTTTATGCAACATTCTTTGTAAGTACCCATTCCTGCCTGTAAATATTTGAGTTCACATACTTTTTTTCTTTCTGCGCATTCCAGACGCTTAACCCTTAACTCCTTTAGCACTTTTTCGTACCCTCAGTCATTCATTAATATACTTGCAACTTGATATTAGAATGCAGTTGTAAAACTCTTAGAATTATAAAAACATTTGTAATTTGCCTAACTATGCATAATACTGCTTTTGAATACTGTTTTTGCTGGAGTCTGTTATTTTTGATGCTATTATACAATTACAAAATATTGTAAGAAACAAAGGAGATACTGACTTAATACATGCTTAAAACAGATATATGTACGTTTTACATTTGCTGTTGTCTGCCTTTTGCTGCACTTTTGTTGAAAAGAAAATACATGTCAGTCTTGTGACATCATGTCTTTACTGCATTTAACTACTCTTATTTGATTTTTATACTCTAGAACTGTTTTATTTTAAATGGTTTTAAAAATCACTATTTAAGTGCCTTGCTTTAACTGAATGAAAGTTTGTGCTGTGTACGCTTAACCATTTTCTAAAATAGAATACTACGTCATAAATTATTTTCTATCAGCGTAGTTAACTGCTGTTGCTTTAACTCTTTACTAACCAGATTATATTAGTATTCCCTTCTGCTGACTTTAAAGCTCTTATGCACTTCAGAAAGTGTTTGCATATGCTGTCTGAACTTTTTGAACTCACTCTGTGTTTTAGAAGTTTATTAAATCTTTTTGTCAGTTCACTATGAACTTCGTCTCTGTTCTTATCTGTTTTGTAATGTGCAGTGGTTTTATGCCACTTTTGTCTTGCAAGATGTACAGAAGATTTTGTAAATAACTGACTTGACTGATATTGTAACTGTGAAATTAACATGTTACATGTGGTGGCAGGACATAATGCATTTGGTTGTTTACCATTACTTTTATGACATTGCACAGAGAAAGCAGTTTTATTATGACATTGCACACAGAAAGCAGTTTCATAAGACTTGCACAATAAAGCATTGACATCAACTTTACCTAGTGAAGTACTACATGCGCTACAGTTCTGTTTATATCTGTCTTTAAATCCTGACCATACATTTGCTGGCCTGTCATTACTGTCTACCTGGAAGGTAGTGTTACACTTTACAGTTCTGTTGTTTATGGCATCCATGCTGTAGAATGAGAAACAAAAAGAGAATTACCAGTTTTTGTTGTGGAAGGTGGCCAAGTCTTCCATCGAGAAAGTGTGGAAAGTCCCTCGTTGATTCTCTGAAAGGGAGGTCAACCATAGTTGGCAGATTCAACTGTGGAAATGCGCAGGACCTGTGGAATTTGCAGAGAGGCACTGGTCTGCTACTAGATACTGTACCGAAGAAGGAGGCCAACATTTGCACTAGAACGGAATGTACTAACTGAATAAAATAAAAAAGAAGCTGTAGTTGTCACAATAAGAAACCATTCAGTCCATCAACTGTGGCTTGCCATTGAAGAATTCTATACTGCCTTCCTGTTGCCTTGCTGTTATTTGCATTTACATGCAAGCATAGCAAAGTATACTTAATTACTTATTGTGATCAACTAGTCTTATTACTATTGTACTGGTTACAATAAATACACAAAGATAGCTGTTTCAGTCAATACGCTTTACTTTCACATTTTTCTTTTCAGATCTACAAGCATGTAACACAGATGCTGTCAGCTCTCTATGGCAAATACCCAAAGCTTGTTTATGCACAGTTACATTTATACCAGGAAGTCTGGTACTTTTCTCAAAGTCTGATGTAAAACAGTTCTTTCTTTGTATAACAGTTTTCCTTTGTTCCCTTTGTCCTTGGCTCTTTGTAGTTTGATGACCCATGGAAACTCAGTCTTGCATTATCTGAAACGTGGTGTTCCAGCACTATCTGATGTTCCAACTTTATCTTGTTTGATGTTACATCTCTTTACTTCGTTGATGTCCTTCCAGCTGCCATCTGCACAGTTATTTTTACAGACTTTATTTCTCAACATACTCCTTTACATGGATGCCAAAATCTAACAGCTATGCCAGCACACTTACTACTTATTTTTCAGTATCTTATACTATTTCTAAATTAACCCTTTATATTTCATATTGTTCTTGCAGCTTTTACTCAAGCTAATAATCATGCTAGCAGTAGTTTGAAGAGACAGTACATATTATATAGAACAGATTATTCTTTCATTTGGATCTGTTCATAATTCCCTCCACCTTGACTAAAGCCCTAGTTCCAGCTGAAGAAAAGCAACCTCAAAGCATGATACTGCCACCACTATGCTTCACTGTGGAGGATGGTGTTGTTTTGGTGATGCAAAGTGTTGTTTTTGCACTAAACATACCTTTTGGAATTGTGGCCAAAAAGTTCAACCTTGGCCTCATCAGACCAGAACACATTTTCCCACATACTTTTGTGAGATGATACATTGTTTTGCAAATTTTAGCCGGGCCTGGATGTTTTTCTGTGTAAGAAGAGACTTCAGTCTTGCAACCCTACCCCATAGCCCAGCCATATGGAGAATGGGGGAGATTATTGCAACATGTAGTACACAACCACTACTTGCTGGAAATTTCTCACAACTCTTTCAGTGTTGCTGTAGGTCTCTTGCAGGCTCCCTGACTAGTTTTCATCTTGCCTTTTCATCAATTTTGAAGGAATATCCAGTTCTTTGCAACGTCACTGTTGTCCCATATTTTCTCCACTTTTTTATGACTGTCTTCACTATGTTCCATGGTATATCCAATGCTGAGGAAATGTTTTTGTACCCTTCTCCTGACTGATACCTTTCAATAATGAGATCCCTTTGATGCTTTGTAAGCTCTCTGCGAACCATGGCTTTTGCTGTAGCAGACCACTGAGTAAATGTCAGGAAAATCCTACCAGGACAGCTGAACTTTATTTGGAGTTAATCAGAGTTTCTTTAATTGATGGCAGGTGTGCACTCAAGAAGACCGAATGCTGTAATCACATCAAAAGGTGCTTCAACAAAGTATTAGTTTAAGGGTATGCACACTTATGTAATCTGCTTATTGCACTTTTTTTTTTTATATTTTTCCCCTAACAAACTTGTTTGTTTTTCAATTAAATTGTACAGGTTATAGGTCACATTAAAAGTGGGAAAAGTTTTGAAATGATTTGTTGTGGTCTCATATTTTTATATCACAAATACCTGCCATTTTAATAGGGGTGTGTAAAGTTTTTATATCCAATATAAAAAAAAAATATATATATATATATATATATATATATATATATATATATATATATATATATATATACATACACACACACACACACATATATATATATATATATATATATATATATATATATATATATATATATATATACACACACACACACACACAAAACTATACATATAATGAGGTCACTAACAATGCAAAAGGTACAAAAAAATGAACAGCTCACAAGAGTACGGAATATCTACACCAGACACTTGTTTGAATACTGCTCTTGAGGGTGATGGATCAAACTAGACTACACACAATTTGTTAGAAATGGAAACAATCTTCTTCTGTGGCACACTATACATACACCTGCAATAAGGTACCTCAACACTAATCTCAGAGGAAGGACACAGTTTTACTGTAGAATATATAGTACTTCAGAGAAGCAACTTCCTTTTCAGGGCAAAATATACATCTAGCAGGGGGGGGGTCACTGCAAAGTAATTATGAATATACATAACTGAACTAAGTTATTGAAGATGTAACATTTTTCAAAAAATGTGTCATCAAACAGCATGCAGCAAACTTTATATTTTGCATAGTATATTTTACATGTGGATATAGTATGCAGGGGAATGAATTCATGACAGTTGACCAAGACATATGCTGCATGTTACTTATGTTCACGTTAGCTACTAGACAATGCATATTTACAGATAAGAGCCAAGACAAGCATTTTGCAAATAAAGCCAACAAATTATAGTATAAGCACACTCAGGGCTATGGCACGTGCATATCAATTAAACTATGAAAACGCAAATGGGAAACAATACATGAATCTACAACAGTAAAAGATATTGGAAATTGTAAAACAGTAGATTCAAATTGCTACATAGTAGTGTAGTAAAAAGCAAATTACAGATTTAACAGGACGGTAATCAGATAAGATAGCTGGGGTGATGTAAACATAAGATAAAGACCAAATGATGCACATTAATGGATAAACAAAGTTTCTTCTGTTCAGGACCATCTAGGGAGCTGAAAGTGATGTGGCTTAGGTTAATGAGAAAGTTTTCCTCAAAATCAACAGACAAAAGTGTCTATATTCCTTATTATATACTTTAATTATGCTACAAACAAAATCAGATTGAAACAGGACAAATATACAACAGCCAAGTGTCAGAAGGCAAAGCAAAACCATCTCTGAAGCACAGCTGGCAGCATACATCTCAACTGTCCCAAATTTGGTAGAACATCTCTTACGGTGTCTCATTTTTAACCTGACCCTTGTAATTTTTTTCATTTTCTGGTAAATCACTGAAGACTACAGTCAAACAATAATGCCAGACATTAAGAGTTATACTTGTTATTGTTCAGATAATGTATGTTGATGCAAAACAAGATAGATTACATTTTTAAGTGAATCATAGAAATATTTCATATTTGTCCCTTTGACTTTCCACTATTTTTGCCTTTATCCAGAATTTTTGACCAAGGATGATGAGAGGTATGGCTTGCAAGGAGAAGTGGGTATTGTGATCCTTTTCAACGGGCTGGGTTGGTTGATAGATGGTAAATGGACTGTAATGAAAAAAAATTACGAAATATAAATTGAAGAAAGATATACCGGATGCTAAAGTAATGAGAAGCACATGCAAGGTGTGATAACATGCATTTTGAATCAAGCATCACAGCATTAAAACAGCTGTGTGCAAGCCTTTAAAACTGTAGCATTTACTGTAACAGAAGCTGAGTGAATGGATTACATGTATAGTACGGATACTGTAGGCAGGACAGGGGAGGATGGATCTTCAGTAATCTGTAGCTTTATCTAATCTGGCTGGAAAAAACTAATCTAAATGCAATTCACCTAACAGAGTTCTTCTAATAGAATTTCACTGAAGCTGGTATATATTTGCCGACATTACTGAAGTTTCTTTTAACTCTCAGACTGCACAACCTTGGAGTTACAGAATCTTTATTCTTCTTCAAAGAAGAGTGACTATGGAGTTAAATAAATTGTGGATTTAGCCCCCCCCCCCATAATAACCAGATTGCAGAGGGGCTTGCCACCCTTGGAAAATGCATTTACATATGTATTTTTTCCAGTGAGAATTCCTTTCAAAATATGCTCGAGTTACTTTTAGGTGTTTTGTTTTTCAGTAAGTGGCACTAGATTCATTCTGTCCACAGGTCAGAAATCCTTACAATAAAAAGTAGAAAAGGACTGTTAGCAAACAGATGCTACTAAGCCAAAGAGATTAGAGTATAAGCCATAAAACAACATAACCACACTGTTGGGAAGAAAAAGTCTTGGAAGGAGAAAGATAAAACTGACAATAAATGGTCAAACCACGGTAATACAGTTAAGAGTGGTAGAACAAATACAAAGTAAATAAAGCTGTGGGGGGTTCAGACCAGACAGATGGAAATTTTACTTCACTGAATGGGTGGAGGAATTACATAACTAATTACCGAAGAGGACAATATACTGCATTTTCTAGTAGGAACAGTGGAAGGGTAACATGAGTGAGGCAGTTTCATAACGGTTGGTTGTGTAAAATTCCATATGAATTTTACATGTACCATACATCTGTAACTTAAGTCTTTTTTCTTTACATTATGATCAGTGAACATTACAAGTAAATGATGGTTGAGCATCAATATGTTTAGAAAGTAATCATGAAAAGATCAGTTCTGCTGCACTAATTCCATACATTCTAGTGGATACTTACAAGTGTAAACGAATTCAGCCACCATTAAAAAGTACTTTTTACTAGACAAAAAGTGGTTCTACTGTTAAATATGTGATGATAGCTTAGGAAGCCATCAAGGGGCATACTTTAGGTGGTAAAGCAGGGATATCATACATGACACGGACAAACATATGGGAGCTCATTTTTAGTGAAAGTATTCTACTGCCTTCTGGTTCCCACCAGCAGAGCTCTCATCCTGACATTCAACCATAAGTCTAGCAGACACTCAGGACTAATCTTAAGGACAGGAAAAGTAGGTGGCCACTTAGGGCTTGATACAACTTAGAGGCAGCTTTTGCTTTATTTCATTTTTTTTTTTTTTTTGAGTCAGAAGTTGGGATCTGGGCTGAGTGATACTGATGAATGTATTTAACTAATTCTACAAAAAGGCATTTTAAATAAACAAGACTTTTAACTCTTTAAAATCAGCATTAACTAGTTTCTTCAATGGCACTGCTGAATTTAACAGAAGCACTTACACAGGACATCTGATGTTGATTCTGGGACTGTTTTTCCCACACTCCAACTTCACGTGGAGGCATGACTTCAGAGCCTCTCTGCAACTCACAACATTCACAGTTCTCAGTTTTACTGCCTTGTGACATGTTTGGCTGCTCATCTTTCTGATGCTTCAACTTTTATGTATTTTCCTTATACATCTTCACATGAATAACACAGGATCTTGTTTATGCTGCTTTACCAACTACTTTAGCATCAAGATGCAAATGTTCCCAAGGTTTCTGCAGCTTTACTTTGCTTCCAACCAGTAGAACTATCAAGTATCTTACAAGTTCTAACACATTAATATTTCTTGTCCCTGCTTTCTTTCCAGTATTTCTTTATTTTATGCCGATTCTCAAGCATCAATAATTCATCTATGTGCCCATAACCATTCAGATGGTAAGAGACAGATTCACTAAAATGAAGTATTCCTACATTCCAAAACTGGAAGAGGACAGTCCTTAGAGCATGTCTTATAGTTCTTACATTTTTCTCTTCATGGATAGTTCTACTTGCCCATTAGAGAGTGGAGAGACATCTTGAGTTTTGTATTATGGAATATTGTCAGATGACAACATCAGGTATCCGTTATCTCATAAATACAGGGGCAGATACATTAACACCTGCACTAAGTGTACACTAAATGTATACAATATATATTCAAGAACATCCCTTCCACATTTTTCTTGTGCATTCTAGTCACTCAAAGATCACACTAAGTGTACACTTTGTGGTAACCTTTCTGAAACCCCATCAATATTTAAAGCTGTGGAAAACTAAAATTAGGAGTAAGAACGTGCGAGTTATGCCCATGTTGTCTGTTCACTCAGAATGGTGTACGCTTATTGCAGGCATTACTGATTCTCAGGGAAAATACTTTAATGCAATAATGATTACACAAACCTCTTATGTCTGTCAGTTTATTTCAGTGAAATTGAAATATCAGCTTTGTCTATGTATGAGACACATACCTTCTTTGAAACTGGAAAAACTCAGTGCCACTCAACTCCAAGGACAATACGCTGCTGGATATGAAAGTATTTGTAATTTCAGACTTTCTATGGCACAATCCTGCATTACTTGTTTAATCAAACTAGACAGTCCAGGCCAATACATTATATCTCCTGCTTTCCTTTGTATTTAATTATTTCTAGCTGTGAGTCATTTATCCTTTCCGGTATAGAAGTTCTCAGCTGATTGGGACTATTGTTTTGTCATCTTTGAACATTGGATACTTCGATTTATTTTCCTGTGGAAGAAAAATAAAGATAGATACATTTTTCCTTACTCATGTTTACTGCTCAGGACATCCTTTCACTGTTACATACTCCCTGTAAGCCAGGATAAGTACTTCTCTGATTTTTCACTTTTTCTTCCATCAGGCATCACCCAAAGAATCTAGATCTTCCTTCAACAATCTTTCATGCATCACTAGTAAATATGCTCTATTAAACATAACTGTTCTGTGTAATTCCTTGTTTAGTCTACATTTCATGTTCAGAACATACTTCTGTAGATCATTCTCTGCAATCTTTGTGGAGAAAGCACTGTGTAAAAGTGTCTGTGGTTTGTTACCACCTGGACTTAGATATACTTAGACGTGATTGCTTTCATACATTACTAACAGTTCTTTTCCTATCTGAGCATATAAATTGCACGTATCTACAAGTGCACTTTGCCCAAATGCTGTCTTGTATGATTACACCACAGTTATTCACTCTTGACATCTCCTTGTAACAAACAGTTTATCATCATCAATGAATTTTATGTTGGTACATCTATAATTACTTTCTGTAAATAATTTTACACTTCTTGTCCTTTTCATGGTTCTATTCTGAGGTTATATCTTGCTCTAATAACTCTCCTACTAGCACAATTACTTCAAACATTAGGTATAAACCTTGCAAGATGCTGCATTACTGAAAGAAACCTCTATAATTGTCTACTTGTCATCTGGCCGTGACATCTACATAACTGCACTTATATCTGCTGCATCAGGTTTTGGTCCCTTTGGCATAAGAATGCGACCCATGTAATTTTGACCTGTCACTCATCTATAATTTGCTCTTATTTAACATTATGCTAGTTAATCTGCATAGTGTGAATAGTTTAATCTGCATTAACTGTTATGCTCTTGTATCTTCTCACACCAACAGATCACAAACTATATTTATAGCATCTTCCAAATATTCTTCAATTACTTGTGCCATAGCTCACTGGAAGACCTCCAGTGCTAATGAAATACTAAGCAGTGTTGTAAGAATCTTTACCTTCCTAGTAGAGTATCAGATGTACATGATTTGCATATCTTCATTAACTATCTGCTAGAAACATTGGCCTGCATTTTATTTAGATTCTGTGGAGTAATATGAATGTGAAGGTTATATTTCTTACATGAGGAACCAAATTATCCACCCATTATGATGGCTCTGCCTGCTTCTTAATGTCATCTAAACTTTCCTTTTGCTTCTGTTCTTGCTGTTTTACTCCTCAGGCAGCTACTTTTCGGTGGGCATAAAGCACTGGTACAGCATTAGATTTTGTGTGCGTTAATCTCTTGGCAATTGCCCTAAGCCTGTAAATAAATCAGCTACAGCTCTGTACAATATAGTATATGAGATGCATCAGCATATGTGCATCCATTGCCTGTATACTGTTCGCGTTTATGAAGATGCTTAACTCCAAACACTAGCACAATAAATAAGTAAAGTAATAAATCAAACATCAAAAGTGTGTGGTATGAAAAATAAAAGTACAACTGAGATGGCTACTAAAACAGAATTAAGATAAATCATAAATCAATGTAAAAAGATGGGCTTTTTGGAACTTTTAAAAAACAGTTAAGGTGGGGAACTCACTCACCAAGCTGGGGAAGATCGTTCTGTGGTGTTTAATTATGAAACCAGCAAGTACCAGATATCTGAAACTAAACGTGTGTAATCTCCTACTCCAGGAAGCAAGAATGTAGCACTAATACTAAGACTTTAAAGTTGATATAATATCAAAATATTCTCACACACACACACCATTTTAGTGTTTCTACTGTGGTACAAGCTATGATCAAATCTGACCAATTTCTATCTCAGCCTGGGAACAATTTACAAAAAAAAAACAATATACAAAAGTAGTACCATAATTACACAACATGCAGAGATGTAATATGCCAAATATGAACAAAATTACAAAAAAAAAAGAAAATCAAGCTTAAGTAGCACAATTTAAAAATAATAAACAATGTTTGAAAATTCCTAGGTTTATTAAAGACAGCTGTGCTGTACACTAGAGTAAGGATATGTAGCATTGTTACTAAGAACTATTTAGGAACAACAAGAAAAAGACCTGAAGTAACAAAAGAAAAGAGGACAGACTTAGGTTAAGCCATGATGGCACAACAACATCACAAACCTTTAGCTACTACACACCTCAAAAAGTAATTTGATCACATCACATCCAATCAGAAGAGCAAATCTAACAGACTTGTATTTGAGGTTGCTACACTGCCAATCCATACTAAAAGGAAGTTAACTGTACAAATGGATTCACCTTTTCAAAGCTCCTCCTGAAGAATCAAAAGCAAAGTACCGCCATAAAAACACAACTCCTAACCTTGCACTCTAAGTAACCCAAACATGCACATATTTCATCAGTAACTTTAGATACATCTGCACAGACAGGTTGCTATTACCATAACTCATCATAAGAAAATGTCCAATTGCCTGGGTGGGGGTGGGGGGGGGGGGGCAGGTCTTCAACCTTTTATTTACTCCATAGTTGTGCAACTGTGACTACAGAGCAATTACCTCTATAATGGCAAATTCAACCACCATAGGTTTTTGACTGCAGCACAATTCAGTGGAACTAGCATATGAATGATTGTGAAATGAGAACAGTATTTGTGATAAAAAGTAACAAAATAATAAAAGAACACAGCAAATATATTTAAGTGTATCTAATAAATCTGCTTGAAAAACTTGTAAGAACTCACGCATTTGAAATTACAAGTATTACAAAAAATCATTTTGTCAAGACACAATTTAAAATAAAATGGACGAAACACCCCAATACATATCTGTAGCATCAACTACAGGATGTGAACCTCTATATACTTTCTCTTACACTGCTCAATAATCTCATGGCTCACAACCCCAATCTTAACACTAACATGAAATCTCAGTCCTAATCCCAACCTGTTCCACAATTACAACCCTAAAGTCACAAACTTCAAGTACTCCATCTATGATATTTATACAAATCACATTTAATTCAATCCAATCTTCATAATGCATGAATTCATGTTGAGAGCAACATTTGCACAAATAAAATAAAATCTGACCCAAACAACTCTGCCTGACTGCCACTGAATAAAGCACATGCAACAAACACCAGTGAAACACTACTAATTTATAGTAAACACATGCTACTTTGTTATTTTGTTTCTTTTTTTTCACAATTTTCTTCTAACAAATGAAGAAACATCTTTGTCTTTTTGGTCAATTTAACTGTGAATGAAAAGCCACTCACACTGTAGGTCATACCTTTCAATTTTTTGCTGAGGAAATCTGGACAAAGCCAATAATGGGAAGACAAACACCTAAAACTAAGAGTAATTTTTAAATATTATGTTAAGTCACTTAAAAATTTAACACAACAGGTTTATTATCAATATGTATTTCCTTAAGAATAAGAATAAACCCCTCATGTCTGGCACCACAAACCTCTCAAGCTCTTATTAGAGCAAGAAATCTGGATAAGCCAATACATACTGGGAGTACAAATGCCCCAAAATATGGACAATTTTTAAATATTGCTCTTACAGATCAAAACTTATGTAAAGACAGAGCAAAATTATGGTCAGTCAAAATGTATTCTGCAGGTGGTCAGGTGATGAATAATCTTTCAGCAATAATGTAACTATTTTTTTTTTACTTTTAAAGTTAAATGGATATGAATTTAGAGAGTAATATTTTCCAAAATGTCCTTTTACATGAGTACCAAAAAGCAGTTATACACAGACTCTATAAAAAAAATGGATGACTACTTTGTAAAAAAAAAAAAAAAAAAATGGATGATAAAGTGTTGATAAGGGAATGATAACAGTAGGTGTTTTCAACTCCAGCTAAGCAAGCCAAAATGTGGCATACTTGCTGATTTCCTTATCAGAGGCAAGAATGGGTCTGGTCCCTGATCTGAGACCTTGCAGATTCAAGTTATTTTGAAATTTCCAGATCACATAATAAGCCCAACAAGCTGCCTGTTACAAACACAGTAAATATATACCAATATTTTAAAATCCATCCTTGTTGCAAAAACAGTGTTGCCAAAGGCAAATATCCACAGGTCATTGCTAGCTCTCCACAGTTAATAAACAAGCCAAAATTCATCATGCCATACAAAAGGCTCAGTGTTTTTGCATCAAAAAATCCAGGGTATAATACCCCCCCCCCCCCAAAAAAAAAAACCTGTATGTTTGGATTATACGACTGCTCAACCCAGTCTGAAGGTAAATCATCTGCAATGTTACAAGAATGTTGCAGTAATTTAACAAGAAGCAAGCACAGTTTACAAAGTCAAAAATATAACAAACCACAAAACCAGCAAAGCGAAAAAGCTCCAAACCACACAACACAAATTCAAAAAAGGTCTATTGCTGCCATGCTACACAGCAGCTGCAGAAGCAAAGGGAACAAACTTTTGAACCAAAGGGTGTTAATATTAAAGTTACATACTCACCACAACTAGGCAGTTGGGTTGTCCATTTTCACTCTTCCTCAACATATGGGTTATGGATATGAGCTTACATCAGACTCAGATGCATTCTACAGACATTGGATCCAACTCTCTAGTTCCTCCCTCTACCCATAATACCCTAGTTCACCCCTATACCCAAGAGTGAGTTTGCTGCTTTAAAGCTTCTGAAATATGAGAGGAAAAAGGAAATGAAATAACAGCAGGGCTGAAACCTAGAATAACAGATTCCAAAAATTCATCAAGTCAATCCAGAAGATGATAGAAGGGGGAAGGATGGAGGGGAGTTGAGGAAGAATAAAAATGGACAACACAGATGCCTTGTTATGGTGAATACATAACTTTAATATCTGATGTTGTCCTTTTCATTCTTCCACAACATATAGGACAGAGTCTCCAGCTGTGTAGATTCTGGGTACCCTTTATGGAAGGATATTCCGGAGAACAGCCGAAACAAAGGTAGCTCTGCTTCTGGAAATTATGTCAAATTTGTAACGAGTGACAAAAGTATGGGCATTAGACCAGGGGGCTGCTGCATAAATATCATCAATGGAAGTTCTAGACCAGAAAGCATATGAGGTGGCCATGGATCTGGTTGAATGAGCCTTAGGTGGTTTTGGTATGGAGAGACCTTGTTGGGAATATATCCAGGAAATGCCGTTAGTTATCCATTTGACCAATGTAACTTTAGAAATCGGAGAACCCATCCGACTAGGTGATAAAGGGATAAACAGATGGCCCGTTTTTTCTGAAATCTTTTGGTCTACATAAATAGAATTGTAGTCATCTATGTACATCTAAAAGATGTAACATGTATTTTCCTTTGAGAATTTTGAAAAAAAAAATGGTAAATGCATGGTTTGATTTATATTTGATTTGGGGGGAAAAAAGGATTGATTCATAAGGTAACCCTGTCTTTCATCAAAAGCACTGTTTTTCATAAAGAGCCTGGAGTTCGGAGATCCTTTAAACAGATGTATTAGCAACTAAGAAGGTTGTTTTCAAAGACAGGTATTTCAAGTCAGTTTTTGCAGAAGGTTCAAAAGGTTGCAGATTTAAACCTTGAAGCACTACTGTTAAGTCCCAGGGAGGTGATGGACCTTTCATTGCGTGTCTGTGGAAAAAGGTGCACTTTAACAGGGGCGGCTTGTCCTATTGGGCTGCAGCCCCCCTCCAGCTGTGAAAAGAAAAAAAAAGAAAAGGAATTTAGAAACAAAATGAATAGCGAGTCCCGGAACTCCGCACATACGTGTTTGGTGTTTCTGGACTGTTGTTTAACTAGTCCAGATTAGAAGAAGGCGTCAGTCTTATAGAAATGCCCTGAAGTCGGGGATTGGACTGCAACATCTGCAGGCTGGGCCTTTGAAGTAAGCTGCTGCGGGAAACCCAGAGAGGGAGTGTGTGTGTGTGTGTGTGTGTGTGTGTGTGTGTGTGTGTGTGTGTGTGTGTAAAATGCCCAGGTTAAATATACGTGGTGGCTAGAGAGAAACTTGGGAAATATACCTGGTGGCTAGAGAATAACTTAGCTCAAACCTTGTACCTTGAGTGCAGGCAGCAAGAGCCTTAATTCCCTACCCACCACCACTTGTGAAAACTATTCAGATTTTTGACTCATAACTTTTGTTCTGTTCCTCATAAAATCTGTGGTTTTCTAGATTTTGAATTCACAAAATGACAGGCATTTGGATTTCAGTCTTCAGGAAGTACATGGTAACACAAAACCTTTTATTCCAGCAAATTTCTAAGTTTATAAGATCAATATTTTAAATTTGTCCCTATGTTGGGGGCTGTTTTCCCCCATTCTTGGCTATGTCCAGGTTTTTTGTGCTAAGAGGTTGAGAGCAATGGTGAGAACTGAATTCAATGAATATGTTTAGGGGCTGTATTCCCCCATTATTGGCTTTGTCCAAGTGTTTTGTGCTAAGAGGTTGAGAGCTATGGTGAGAACAGAATTCACTAAATGATAGCCATTTAAGTTTCAGTCTTCCTGTGTTTCAAGAAACAGCTGATTTGGCATAATGGTATGTTGCTCTGACTACAGTACACAGGGTCCTAGGTTCAAGACTTGGCAGTGAAATGCATGGTGGTAACACAGCATTTTATTCTAGCAAGTTTCCAAAATTATACAAGCAATGTTTAAAATGTGTCCCTGTTTTTTGGGCTCCCCCCCCAATAAATTTTGCATTTTTCCAGATTTCTTGTTCTGGAAAGTTGAGAGCTACAATTAAGTGTCGACTGGATTTTACAAGGAGCTGAGAGCTTCAGGGGAGGAGAAGTTTAGTGCTGTGTATGATGAGGTGCCTTGCATTGTTAATAGCACAACAGGTAGTATACTTGCTTTTGATGCAGAAGGCTGTAGTTCTACTCCTACAGTATGTAGATGCATTGCTGACACTGTACTGTATTATACTTTTAAAGGGGATGGATTCTGCAGTCCTGAGAATGTCCTCTTTGGTGGAGATGCATAGTAAATATGAACCTGTTATCAGTGTGCCATCCATTCCCTATTGCATTACTAGCTTATAATTTTTTAATGTAACACAGGCAATTTATTCTTCAAAGGCAACAGGCACTTTGCAGATGAAACAATGAAATATAAAGTTGTTTGTTAGCAGCAAACTCTTCATTAGTTACAGATCTATTTAATGTGGAATTTAAATGACTTTTACTTCTGCAGAGAGAGTGCATATTTACTGATACTGGTGGATTTTAGAAGTTTGAGTAGACTTTTATGATATAAATGTTCTGAATTGGGCAGTTTTGTCATTACTGGTGAATGCATTTTGTTTCATTGTTTACTAGAAAAATGTTCAAAACAATAAATTTAAAACACCCTCCAACAACTGTACTGTATTATACAAGAAATATAATTTAATACAATCAGGAAGGTGTATCAAATAACACATGTATGTTTTGTGTGCAAGGGACCTATGATTTGAAAACAGCCCAAAGTTAATCTTTATCTGCCACTGGCCAGATGTATTTTCTCTGAATGTGGGTTTCAATGCTGTTTCAATGAATGTGAGTTTCACTGGCAGAGAAGTTTTAATGCCAAGTCTATTTGCACTGTGAGACTGCATTGCTTTGTTTAGCAGATGTCTATTAGTGTTTGTGCTGTAAAATGCAAAATAAACCTTTTAAATGAAATCCAAATCATTGTAGAAGTAAAGTAGTATGCACATTACAGTGTTTATGGTAAATGGGGTGAAATAGCCAAGTAGTGAGATATTGGAATGGCTGCAGGGGAGAGGCCCCATTCGACCATAATTTTTTTGAGGGGGGAAGGGCGGCAAACTCAAAGACAGCCCTGGCTGAACTATACCTTACAACTGTCCAGATTTTTGCAAAATGTATAGATTGTTGCTTCTTATTTTTGGTTTGTTCCTCATAAAATTTGTGGTTTTCTGGCAAATCATTTAGGAATAAAGTCACTAAATAATAACAGACATGGAGTTTCAGACGTCATACCCTTCAGAAAAATGCATAAAGCAAGACCTATTATTCTATCAACTGTCTAAGTTTATACAAGAACAATTTTTAGTACTGTTTGTATGTAACCCAATATATTTGGCTTTGTCCAGATTTCCTGCATTAAGAGGTTGAGAGGCACGTGCAAATAAATCACTTTACAGAATTAGGTATATCTAAACCTCTGAACTGTCCCCGATTTTGGCTCAAAATGTTGCTCTCCCCCTATTAATCCCTCTGCAAAATGGCAATTTTGGAAAACATGAAGGCTTTACAATTAATAAATAATTGTAGTAAGAGTTATTGATTACTTTTATTTCAGAAATGGATGTAGATTCTCTTATTTTGTCAGCAGCTCAACTTAGTACTAATATTAAAAAAGTGTCCCTTCTTTGACAGGTTCCCAGCTATACTGTGTGGCTATTTTATATTTTTGCACCACATTTTTGGTCCGTTTTTCATAAAATTGTGGTTTTCTGGCAAATTAGTGGCAAATCATTAAAGATTGAAGTTAGAAAATAATGACAGACATTTAAGATTCAGATTTCATGCCCTTCAGAAAATTTGTACTAATACAAAACCTACTTACTATCTTTCTAAGCTTGTAAGAGCAATATTTAAAAATTGCCCTTATTTTTGGGCCTTTGTCCCACTTCTACTTATGGCTTTGTCCAGATTTCTTGCTCTGAGGTTGAGAGGCATGAACTGTGTGTCAGGGCCATCACCGTCAGCCAGATACATTTCAAATTGCAACATACTTGTTGCACCCTACTCCCCCATGTAGTGACTCTGGATGCATCCAGACAAGGGAGCAGTGCAAGTGCACAGAGTATCCTCCAATCCAAGGTAGACACAAGTACTACAGTGGCTTTTCATCATCTGTCCTTGATTTTGCAGAATGTTCTGGTTTTCTATCATATTTTTATACTGTTAATTTATGCTTCTTATTCAGAAAATGCATGTTGTTGCAGTGCCTGTTGCTCTGTGTTTAACCAGCAATGCTTTAATGACCATCAGGTAAGCTTGTCTGAGATTGTAAGATGCAAGTAAGCTTTAATAAGCATACTGTTAAATTACTAACACTGAAAACATTTTTGTTGTTGCCATGCAGAGAATATTTACATAACTAGATAAAGTATAAGCTCCTTGGGTAGTGAAAGGCATATAACAGTTTTTGTAACAAAGGACAGGATTACAGTGTTTTCAGAAGCTCATTACATTTGTTGGGGACTTGCAGTTATCTTTGCAGGCTTTACATGTAACCTAAACAGAATGCCAATCTATCATGTGTGGTCCATAACCTGTGCAGTAATCTTTTAAGCTATTTATATTGAGCTTATTTCTTGTTTGCTGTTCATTTTTTACTTTGACCATGTTTTCCCCATGAAACAAGTAGATAGTTGTTGCCAGGCAGCAGGTCTTTTTTGGATAAGAAATATTTTTACAAGTGGGGGGTATTACAGAGATTGCTACTTTCAACATGTTACTTGGTACTTTTATAAAGCGAAATATAAATTATAATTAGAACTGCAGTGCAAGGAGAAATGGTTTGAGTTGAGTGCTGCTTCTTTTTTTATAATTGATTTTGATTGGCATTCCAGTAATGTATTTAAAAAGTAATTTATTTTTCATGCCTCACAACTTTTTGCTTCCATCTAGATATTAAGTAAGCTGTCATGTAGCCAATGCATTGAAATATTTTGTCTTAGACTCTCATAATGATGGTTAGGTACCCAGGGCAGCGTATTTAATTAAAGCCCCAGTTTTTGTGGTTTTGAGCATAGCTGCACCCTTTCTAGTTGGCCAAAACTCTTCCCGTTGGCTCCACCCATTCAGCTGTCTCCTGCAGCTCCCCTTTGATTTGAAGTCACCAGCCGCCATTGCACTTTAGAAAAGCCTTACACAACTTGGAAGCAGCCAAGCAAGAAGCACTGTCCCAAGTGAAAATTTGAAATAACTGCCAACTGTATTTTAATTGTGGAAAAAATAGCACCCTCTTTAAAAACAGAAGCTAAAAACTCCAAGACAGCAGAAATAGGGGCAGTAAAAGGATCAATGTCATTTTTCAAGGCCCAAACTGAGAATCTTTTCCATTTACTCTTGTAAATTCCCTTAGTGGAACCTTTCTGTGAAGAAAGTATATCATGAACCGGGAAAGAAAGCCTGAGCTGTCTAGCTATTAACGGAACTGAAAAAAACATGCAGTCAGTTTGAGGGCTGAGATACTGGGATGTTTTATCCCCGAAGGATGAGACAGAAGTTCTGGACTGGGATCCAGTATCCAAGGAGGATAACGAAGATGAGACCAAAGGAATGGGAACCAGATCTGGCAAGGCCAAAAGGGAGCAATAAGAATAACTGAGCTCTTCAACCAACTGGCTTTCTATAAGAATTTTGGAATCTGAGGTACTGGCGGATATGCATAAAGGAGAAAGGAGGGCCAAATGTGGACTAAAGCATCTCTCAGTGACTCCCCCTGCTGTACTTCTTGTGGGGAGAAGCAAAACGACTGCAGCAAGGTTGGCCCCAACAACGGAAAATGTTCTCTGCCATTGACAGAGCCACCACTTCTGAGGCATCATAAAGGACCCGCTGAGTTTGTGCACTAGCATGTTGGATCTCCCTGAAATGCATTACTACTAGAAAGTGGTTGGAAGAGATCACGAACAACCACAAAGTGATAGCTTCTCAGCAGAGGGGGTAATACTGAGTTCACCCTTTTTTGTTGATGCATCATATCACAGACACATTGTCAGTTTGGATCATAATGGTCCCTAGAGTGAGAATAGCTTGAAATGCCTGCAATGCTAACAGGACAGTTCTCATCTCTAGAGCATCGATATGCACATTGTTTTTTTGGGGGGACTGCATACTTTGGATCATCCCTCCCAAGAAATGCCTCAAGGTGTCTGTCACCACTGTGCCCACTGAGGGGAGCAGAATGAAGGGGAGTCCAACAGAAATGTTGTCTGAATATTTTCTGCATACCGGTGTAAGTTTGACTGGAAAAAGTAAAGGCTGTCAAAAAACAGACCACTGAACAGCTAGAGTCCAGTGAAGAACATGCACATAGTAATGTGCTAATGGGACTAAAACTATAAACACTGCAAAGGAATCTAGGGCCTGTAGGACAAGTCTGGCAGTAGGAGCAAGATGAGAAAGAATTTGTTTAACCTGGGACTTGAGTGCATATACAATGTGGGGGTAAATAAGCAATCTGACTTATTGTGCTTAGATGAGCTCCAATGAACACCAGGCTCTGTACTGGTAGTAATTTGGATTTGGAAATATTGATTGTAATGCCTAATGTTTGGAGAATTTGGAGCAAATAGTTCCTGGACTGTTCTAGGAGAAGTATGGTTGGGGCAGTGAGGAGCCAGTCGTGTAGGTATGGAAACTGCCTACTACTGCCATAAATTGGTAAACACCCTGGGGGCTGTGGTGAGTCCAAAGGGCAGGGCTCAACTGTTGGTGACTGGCACCCAACTGAAAGCACAAATGTCTTTGGGAGCGTCTGTCTATTTCATGTGATAGTACAATCCTGAAGATCAATTGAGCACATCCAGTCTTGAGAGAGAGAAGAAGAATGGACTGAACCATGACCATTCGGAACTTTGACTTCCTCACATACTGGTTCAGACTGCTTAGCTCCAAAATTGATCACAGGTCCCCTGTCTATTTTGGCAATAAAAAGAACCTTGAGCAAGTTCTAGATCCTTTCTGGTCTGGTGGGAAGTGCTGGATTACTCTCCTGTCCATCAGCTTCTAAATTTCTTGAGCTGCAGCTTCTTTCTGACTGGGTGGAACATCAGGAAGCTTTCTTCTTTTGGTAGTGGGCACTAGGTAAAATGGAATAAAAGTAACCTCTGGATATTATTTTTTAGCACTCAAGAATCTTTTGTTACAGCAGCCCAAGCTTCTGGGTACAAGGACAAGCATCGCCCCAACTGGCTCCGGAGGTGGACAGTTAGGTAGCACTTCAGGAGCACTGAAAGGGCCTACCTGGAAATGAATCTAACAAATCCTGATTTTGCGGGCCTCCTCTGCAGAGAGGATGGTGTATTCCATTTGAACTCTTTCCTCTGCCTCTGAGGGAGTTGTCTCTATGTGAATCCTGGAATTTATGGAACCACATTTATTTGCCTCCTCTGTGGTTCCTTGAAAATGACTGAGTAGTAAAAAAGCAAATTCTAATGGCAGACAGAGTCTTTTCCTCCTGTTCACCGCCAGAAAGTGTTTCTTTCACAGAAAGACCAAACAAGGATGTTCCATCAAAAAGGGAATTCATGAAGGATGACTTGAAAGGCTCCGCAAAATCACATAACTGCATACAGGCATGTTTTCTTATGGCAATGCCTGAACCGGCAGCCTGTGAGATGCATTCTGCTGCATGAGAAACCAACCTCATGGATGCACTGGAAATAGATAAAAGAGTGGCCAGCTGCGAGGATATTCTTTTGTAACCCTCTGCAGACATGGACAGAGATTTTGAAAGCTTCTTGGCAAATCTCTCTGCAGTCTTGTGAAGTGCACCAAATAATTCAGGGACCTTAAGGCAAAGGTTGCTGAGACAAACACGTGCTTTTCCAACCTGTCCAATGCCCTGGACTCTCTGTTAGGGGGTGGACAGAGGAGCTCTGTTCTACCAGCTGCTTCTTGGTAAGTGGTGCCACAGCCATTGAATCAATAGGGACTCTCTTGCTCCAATGGGGCTAATCTTTGGAGGAGCTAACATTTTATCCAGAAGATGTGGAATTGGTTCAACCAAATCAGTTTCCTTCCATGCCTGGTGAGATACCAGATCGATGTGCTCATCAGCTGGGGGAGTCACCCAAGACCTAGATGGGCCATCACAAAAGCCTCCAGAAATACGGACTCCTCAAGAGAAGGATTATCAGAGGACCATCTACATTTCTGCTTAAGGATCTCCAAAATGTCTTCAAATGAGAGGTCATCAGGTGGTAATCTAGGGGAGCCTTCCCCTTTGAAGTATCTATCTTCTGTGAAAGATTCCATGGGAGAAACTATGTGCCTCCTTTTACATGTTCTTTTCGGTGAAGCGCCACAGTGGGATGCTCTGCGGAGGTGTCTGAAGAGAGGGCAGTTCCTCTAGGGAAACTGTCTGGATGCTAGCTGGTATTGGCTGTCTCTGTGGAGTAGGACTTATGAGATCAGAGCTTGGAACCATAGGGGGAAAAAGTGTAGGATCCAAGGACATATGAGAGACCAGATGTTCTGAATGGTAGAACACCTCTCCACAACCTCGAAGGCCAATGGACCAGTAGGAGCCATGGCCAGTGGCACCAGAGCCGAGACCTCTAAAGCAGGCACACTATGACTTTGTCCGGATCTCTGCCTGGAGGAGGGAGCTGGACCACAACTATATAGCTCTAAGGGTCTAAGAGGCAAGGACGGCTGCATCATCACTGGAGTAGGTCCCGGCCCCACGGATCTGA
The DNA here is from genome assembly GCF_019279795.1 of Protopterus annectens. Taxonomy (NCBI): domain Eukaryota; kingdom Metazoa; phylum Chordata; order Ceratodontiformes; family Protopteridae; genus Protopterus; species Protopterus annectens. The sequence continues at coordinate 1,146,551,373 of NC_056725.1, forward strand.
CAGTGGCACTTCGGCTTTGAGACTCCTCCCGATCAGAGGCAATGGGAAAAGAATTGTTCAGGGAAACCGTTTGGGTTGAAGATGTAGTTCCCTTTGGCTTCAACACTGGTACTCTCGGATCCTGGGGATCCAAAACTGAAAGACGGATCACAGAATGAGCTCTAAGGAGCTTTCTCATCATCCTATTCACTTTTACCTCAGAAAAACACTCTAATTTCTCCAATTCTTTTGGGTTTCGAATGCCATGACAAGAATGGACCCCATTCCTAAGTCAAAGTATGATTGCAGTTCATGAAATTAATATTGTTTCAGTCTTTGATGTTAGCCAGAAATAATAAACCAAACGAAACAGTACTAAAACTAGGAAACCACAAAGCGAGCTGACACCACAGGAACAAGATTAAAATTTAATGTTGAGCGCTTTCGTCACAAATTACAGTTGACTTCTTCAGAAAAGACAGAGCATCACCCCTCAGCTCCTTAAATACTCATTACAAAGACATCATTAACAGATGTGTGTTAAACACTATTTATATTTAAAGATACAGACTTCCCTTTTTCTTACATACAAAACCAAAAGTCATGTTGCACTGCTTATGATATCTAACAATGTTAAAAACTTTAAGCCTAAAATGTTAACATAAGTTATATAATAGTAAAATATTCTAATAATAATATTGCACCCAGTTTGGGTTTGTGAAGGGACGATCTTGTCTCCTGAACCTGACTGACTTCTTCGAATCAGTCTCCATAGCCATGGACAAGGGTAAGGTGGTCCACACAGCCTATCTAGACCTTGCTAAGGCCTTTGACACCATCCCCCACTGTGGAATCATAGATAAACTTACTAAGCTGGGCATTAATCCCTACGCCACCCAATGGGTTGCTAACTGGCTTACTGATAGAACCCACACTGTAAAAGAAGCTGACTCCAAATCCAGTTCCAGACAAGTGGAGTACCTCAGGGTTCAGTCCTGGGACCGCTCTTGTTTGGCATCTACTTCTCTGAAGTACAGGCCAATACTAAGGGACTCTGGCTAACAAAGTTCGCAGATGAATGCAAACTGGGAGCCATTATTGAATCCCCAAATTATGTGGATACTCTACAAAAGGGCCTTACAGAAACAGATACTTGGTGCCAGAGCCATGGGCTTGAGCTCAGTGCCAAGAAATGTATAGTTATCCCCTTTGGGAAAAAACATGTACCAGTGAATTACCATATAGGTGGCAGTACACTAAACACCGAAAGTGTGATAAGAGACTTAGGGACACAGGTGGACAGTGGTCTCACCTTCGATAACTACATCGCCACAACAGTCAGGAAATCCTTCTATGTGGCACACCTTTTCACTAAGGGCTTTTCATCCAGAAAAAAGGAGGTCATTGTCCCACTGTACTCATCCCTCATTAGACCCATTATAGAATACAACACCCCATTTGGTATGTACCTCTCAAGACATCTGCAACAACTGGAAAGGCCACAGAAATACCTCACTAAAAGAATCACAGGCCTAAAGCAGATGCCCTACACTGACCGCCTTAAAAAACACCAGCTATACTCTGTCGCATATCATCTACTCAGAGGTGATCTCTGCTTAACATACAAGGCCATGTCAACCCAGAGCTGTTGGACATGCTACACTTAAAGAAATCCCAATCCCTCAGAGCCACACACTCCAGGGATCTAAACCTTGTCATCACAATAAACAAAACATGCTGAAGGGATAGGTTCCTGACCCAGAGACTCCCCAGACTCTGGAATAGATTGCCCATACATGTCAAGCAGAGTACCTCTTTGGCCCTCTTCAAAAGGAACCTTGACGATTGGATGGGAGAAAGGAAATTCACTCCGAGGATCACGTCAGTTGCCCTGCTAGACAGGGGTCTAGGGAAGTAAATAGTGTGGGAAGAAATAACCAGGGAATTGTTATGGCTAGGCTTGTATAGGCCCTAGGGCTGCGTAGTACCAACCTATGAACCTATAATAAAAAAGTTGACAAATTACATAAAAAAAGTTTGCTTTTAGTTTCAAAAACTAGTCAATGACACCCTGTCATTCAGTCCTGGATTACTGTTGGCATTAATCCTCAATTGCCATAACAGCTCTTTATATTCACGTAAATATTCTATAGGGCCTCCTCTCTCATCCACTTTAAGTTGTTCAAGAACTGTGAATTTGAAATTATGACCTGGGTAGGTACTGACATGTTGAGCCAGTGATTTTTTTAAATTCACTTTCCTAATGTCATAAATGCTGGTAAATACGTGTTTGAAAGGCATTCTTGGTTTTGCTTATGTAAAAATAGGCACACATCTGACAAATACCAGCATATATGACATTCTTACTACTTCAATTGTACTTATGTAGTAGTTTCACCCATCCATAACCTTTAAGGAATACACTATCACCTTCCAAGATACATTTGCAATGGGTACACTGGCTTAACAGGTCACAATTTCAAATTCAGAGTTCTTGAACTTACGGTGGATGAGAGAGGAGGCCCTATAGAATACTTACTTTTGGTGTAGTATGTAAGAAAAAGGGAGTCTGTATCTTTAAATATAAACGATGTTTAACACACATCTGTTAATGATGTCTTTGTAATGAGTATTTAAGGAGCTGAGGGGTGATGCTCTTTTTCTGAAGAAGTCAACTGTAATTTGTAATGAAAGCGCTCAACATTAAATTTTAATCTTGTTCCTATGGTGTCAGCTCGCTTTGTGTTTTCCTAGTTTAGCCAGAAATAACATTTGAAACACTGGCAATGTGCCCACTATTGACTCCTTCTGCTATCTATATGGCATTACATTCATCAGTAACATATCCAAGTACGACTGTAAATTAGTTTTTATAGAACCTGTTGCTCCTACTACTACTGGAACTGTCTGGGTATCCTCCTTCCACACTGCCCTCGCTTCTGTCTGCAAATCTGCTATTTTATGACTTTGTATCTCTCGGTACGTAAGACACTATAGTCACTGGGTGTAGCAGTTTCAATGATCAATGCTACTTTTGTCTTTTCATGGACTATATCTGGTTTTCTCGCATCTATTTTTTGATCTATTGGTAATGGGTGATCCCATATTATACAAACGTCATCATTTTCTATAATGCTTTGTGCCTCATGTTTCCAGTGTTTTTCAGCTACTTTAACTTTATGTTTTCACAATCCCAATGCAACAGTCACTACAGTATTATGCCTTTCAGTATACAGTCCTTCTGCCATTAGTATATCAGAACAAGCAATGAGATGTGCAACTGTTTCCAATTCCGTTTTACAAAATCTACATTTGTCTTTTTCTCTCACATGTTCAATAGACTTTGTAAACCAATGCGTATGTAGTCCAGTATATTGGGCTGCCAATATTAACCTTTCATTTGGTTTAAATTCACCTTTCCTTAACCATTCCTGCGTTCAATCCTGATTACATGAGGTTGTTCAAAGAACTTTCTACACTTGCAATTATATTTATACATTTTCCACATTTTACCACCTTATCTGATCCTTCACCTTCTATTCTTTCTTTTGTATTTTTGCACATTCAGTTGCTGCCTGATTATCTACTTCTGGTTTGATTTCCATTGCAGCCTCACACTAATATGATTCTGTAAACTAAGCAGGGAAGTCATCTTAGACTTATTCTCGTTATGTTTTAAAACTTTCACTACATTCGGGTCTTGTGAGGTCAGCAAGTATGTATGTGGTCCTGTGATTGCAGATCTATACACGGAATCAATTTCAAGGAGTCCAATATCTCCTTCAGAAAAGGGAATATATAGTCTTGGTATACACTGATTTTTATAAACCATTTGCTGAGCAAGAAGCATCCTTCTTGTTTTCCTGTTCAACCAATCCAATACCTTTTGGAACCAGTTAATCATTCCAAAACTAAGTCAGGTCAGGAAGAGTAAATTGATCTATAGCTCTGACTTTATTCCTAGATGTCAGCATTGTTTTCAGTATTAATTTTACTCTTCTAAAATATTCCTTAAGTTTTATTCATTTGTTCGTTTTATTGTTGATCCTTTATCGATTCCCAAATATTTACATGCTCCCTTTTTGCTAAAGGTCTTTTATATCACGTTTTCTTGGTGCGGCAGCTTTCCTGTTTTAAAGGCTGCTTTTTCACATTTATCAAGACCAAATTAAATTCTTATATCATCTGAAAAGGTTTTGACCACTTTCAGTTGAGCTTTCAGTTCCTCATTTGATGAACTATATAATTTCAAATCATCCACAAAAAAGATGAGAAGTCTTTACACTTTGTTGTTTTCTGGGAGCCATACTGTAACCATGACCTAACCTGTTAAGTAGACAGCTTAATGGGTTAAGGGCAAGACAAAGGAGTAGCAATGAAAAAGTCACCCTGGAATATCCCCCCTTTGAATTGTTATACTTGGAATAAGAATTTGTCCTTTATCATATCTTAACTGCAAAGTGGTTTGCCATTATTTCATGGTTGCTGTAACCCAATCAATCAGCATATTATACATTTTAAGCACTCTTATCCATGAATGTGGAATACTTTCAAATACTTTTTTGTAGTCTATCCATGCCATACTTAGATTCTTCTATTTCCATTAAGTTTTCTTCTAAATGTCTATATATTTTGTCAGCATCAATTTCAGTGTATAGTTTATATGCTGGCAGAAGGCACGTTATTGGTCTATAGTTTTTAGGATACCTTGCAGGTTTGCTTTTAAGTATGAGTATTGTTTTTTCTGTTGGTAACCAGGCTGGCGTCTTTTCGGGGTGCGCATATAAATAGTTCCTACTCATAGGAAAATCTTCATGTAAAGATGTTAACACTTTTACCCAGAAGTTAGGTACTGCATCTGGGCTTGGGGATTTCCAATTAGGAGTTTTTCTTAACTTTGTTTCAAACTCCCTGGCTGTCAATTCATCCCATTTCATATCCTGTACATTTGAACTTACTCTTTCTTTTATTTTTTCTATCCATTTAGCATCTTTGTTGTGTTCCACAGGATCCTCATAGATATTTCTCCAAAATGTATCTATTTCTTCTTTTTTTGGTGGTGTTTCAATTCCTTTTGCCTGGTTTCCCAATTCTCTATAAAACATTTTTGGGTCATGGGATCATAGGAAGTTACTAGATTATTGGCCCTGACACCCTTATAAGCCTAGCCAAGAGTTTAGCCTATGTATAGACAAATCAGCACCAGATGCCCCTGTCCAGCGAGGGACACGGGTAGAATCCCAGGGATGTATTTTTTATTTTCCATCCAGTTATCCAGGTTGTGCTTAAAAAGGGGATAAAGAGGAACTCTGCTTGATGTGGAGAGGGAGTCTATTCCACAGATGGGGGGAGTCTCTGGGACACAAATCTGTCCCACCAAGTCCTACTGATGTCACAGACCAGATTGAGGCCATATGTGTGGATTACTCGATTAGAGCTCGACTTGTGGATATGCAGCAGTCCTATCAAGGCGGGGTCCGAGATCACCTTGCATGCCAGACAGAGGTCACCTGTGAGGAGTCTGTATGAAACGGAGTAGAGGGATAGGACTTTTAGCCTGTGTATGGCAGATTTGTGAGGCCTTGGATTCTCCTGTTGAGTATCCTCTGTGGTTTCTCCAGCTGCTGCATGTGCTTTGTGACGTACATGCCGAATGGGTGTTGTACTCAATAATTAGAAGTTATGTACCTACCATAACGTTCCATGTTAGTTGTCTTCTCTCGCCTTCTTTCTTGCTGGATGGGTTCAGAGCCGATCCTCGGCTCCGACTCGGCACTTGCTAAGCTCGAGAGCTAATTTTACCAGCTCAAGGCAACCCTATATCCCATGATGCAAGGCGTGACTACCTCAGATCTCGTTTGGTAGCTACAAGAAAACCCTGCCATAAACACTTCTTCACAAGGAAGAAGACAAACTTAAATGTAGAAGAAACAAGGCCAATAACCACTAACAGTAGTGACACTTCCTACTGGGAGCTCATGGAAAGAGTGAACCACCCCCAAAAAAAAAGTACAACTTCAAGGTCTGTCCAGGCTAGGGGGAAGGAGGGAGGGACGCAAGAAAGAAGGCGAGAGAAGACAACTAACATGGAACGTTATGGTAGGTACATAACTTCTAAATGTTAAGTTGTCAAACTCGCCTTCATTCTTACTGGATGGGACCGCGTCCCTAGCACCTCTATCCTGGGTGGCTCAATGGAACAGACTCTTGAGAACTGTGGAACCAAACCTAGCCCTGTCCCTGTAGGCCAAGTCCAATTTGTAATGAGAAACAAAGGTGTGAGTAGCGGCCCAAGTAGCTGCCGCACAAATGGTGTCAATAGGTAGCCTATCCTGAAAAGCTGTGGAAGTGGCTAGGCTCCTGGTAGAATGTGCTTTTGGTTTCGAGGGCAGTTACTTGCACCTAAGAAGATAAACATAAGAAATGATAGAAGACAGCCATCTGGATAGGGTCACTTTGGAGACCGGAAGACCTTTCCTGTTTTCTGCATAAGAAAGAAACAGTTGATCAGATTTCCTGAATTGTTTAGTTCTGTCCAAGTAATACCTGAGTTGACGATGGACATCCAAACAGTGAAGTTTTTGTTCAGCCTTGTTAGAATAATTAGGGAAAAAACTGGCAAATCAATAGATTGGTTGATATTCTTCTGGGAAGCAATCTTGGGCAAAAAGGATGGATTAGTTCTTAATGATACCCTATCTTTGTGGAAAACCAAGTATGGGGAACGGACACAGAGAGCCTGAAGTTCAGACACCCTTCTGGCTGAAGTAACAGCAACCAGAAAAATTGTCTTCCAGGAAAGAAGTTTAATGAGCATGAAGCAGCCGGTTCAAAGGGGGTAGTATCAGGGATGCCAGCATTAAATTCAAATCCCATTGTGGAGGGGGATCTTTGATAGGAGGTTTTAGGAGAAATATCCCTCTCAGAAAAGTTTTGCAAAGCTTGTGGGACATAATATTTTGATCCACTAAGCCCACATGAAAGTTTGAGATTGCTGCCAATTGAACCTTAACTGTAGAGGGAGAAGAACCTGATTGAAAAATCTCAGCTAAGAATTCCAAGACTGAATGCACAGGAGCAGTAAAGGGATCTAAGTCTCTAGACTTTGCCCACAAGAAAAAACGTTACCATTTACTAGCATAAATCCTTCTAGTAGAGGACTTTAGAGAAGCTACTATGATCTCTCTAACAGGGTCATAGATCATAGGAAGCCTGGCTAAGGAAGGAAATGGAGCAACCAAGCAGTGAGGTTGAGGGAAGGAATGGACCGGTGCAGTCGACCCGAATGGTGGGTCAGAAGATCTGGAATTGGGTCCAGATGCCAAGGCTGCACCATGAGATGACGATGCAGGGACGGAAACCAAATTTGTCGAGGCCAGTAAGGGGCAATGAGAATCAACTTGGCTCTCAATACGGTAGCTTTCTGAATTATTGAGGAATCAGTGGGTATGGAGGAAAAGCATAAAGAAGTCCCCGGGGCCAATCCTGGGTTAGAGCGTCTCTCGGGGGATGGCCTGGTAGAGGAAAGAGAGTGAAGAAGTCTAGGCATTTGCTGTTTTGGGGTGTAGCAAAAAGGTCGCAGCAAGGGACACCCCACTTCTGCAAAATCTTGTCCACTACTGATTGTTTGAGAGACCACTCGTGTGGCATGAGAAAAGCTCTGCTCAGCCTGTCCGCTAAGAGGTTGGATTTCCCGGGGATGTGCGTTGCTATCAGAAACCGATGAGAGGAGATTGCCCATTGCCAAAGTCTGAGAGCTTCTCGACACAGTGGGTAGGACCTGGTCCCACCCTGCTTGTTGATATACCAGACTACGGACATGTTGTCCGTCTGAACTGCAATAGTCCCTAAAGGAAGAAAGTCATTGAGGGCCTGCAACGTTAAAAGCACTGCTCTCATCTCTAGGACATTTATGTGCAGATGGTATTCTATGGGTTGCCAAGTTCCATGGACCATTCTGCCCTGACAATGCCCCCCCCACCCGATCAGAGAGGCATCTGAAGTGACTGTGGCAACCGGAACTGGGGAAACAAACAGTCGGCCCTGATGGAGTTGTGGGGAAGACATCCACCAGGTTAGATGACTCTTGCACGATTGTGTCACAAATACCTCGTGTCGCATGGGGAGCTGCTGGAATGACCACTGGGTGAACAACATCCACTGCAGAAGACGCATGTGGAAGCAGGCTAACGGCAGTAGAACAATGGCCGCAGCCATAAGACCTAGAACCTTCAGGACAAATCTGGCCCTGATCCTCTTGTTGAGTAATATGATTCGAACGTACTTTTGGATGTCCAGAATTCTTTGGTTTGTGAGTCTCGCTGACATACTGACAGTGTCTAATTCTGCGCCTATAAAGGTAATAGATTGGCAAGGCGATAGAGAAGATTTTTCGAAGTTTACAGAAATCCCCAATTGGTTGCAGATGTGAAGGGTGTAGTCTCTGGCCTTGAGAAGTTGATGCCTGGTGGTGGCAGAGAGGAGCCAGTCGTCTAGGTACGGAAACACCTGGAATCCTTGACGTCTCAGATGAGCCGTGACCACTGCCATACATTTGGTAAACACTCTGGGGGCTGTAGTGAGGCCAAAGGGCAGGGCTCTGAATTGAAAGTGACTGGTTCCCAGCCGAAAGCGGAGAAACCTTCTGGAGCGCCTGTGAATTTTTATGTGATGGTACGCATCCTGAAGGTCTATTGAGCACATCCAGTTGTCCTTGCCTAAAAAGGGTAAAATGGACTGAAGCATGACCATCCGGAATCTTGCCTTCTTGACAAACTTGTTTAGTTTGCCGAGGTCTAAAATTGGTCTCCAATCTCCCGTCCTTTTGGGGACCAAAAAGAATCTTGAGTAGATGCCGGATCCTACTTGGTCTGCTGGAACTAGTTGGACGGCTCTTTTTGCTAGGAGCTTTGATACCTCCAGCTTTGACAATTCCCTTAGACCGGGTGAAACGTCGGGAAGGGATTGATGAGGAACGGGATATCTCTCGAACGGGATACTGTAGCCCTCGGATATGATCGACTGTACCCATTTGTCTTGAGATAGGGAACGCCAGGCTATTGGGCACAGCGACAATCTTCCCCGACTGCCTCCAAGGGTGGACAATCGGGCAACACCTCAGGGATGCTGGAAGGGTTTATCAGAGAGAGGCTCCCTGCTACCCTGATTCTGCGGACCCCCTCTGCCCCTAGGGCGGTGTCTATTGTTATTACCCCCTCTGCCTCTAGGGGTAAACTGACCACGTGTATCCGGCGCGACTCCCTGAGATTTACGAAACCACATTTTCCCTCCCTTCTGACCTTTTGGATAGGGTCTTGAAGGGGTGGAGAAATGGACTCCTACGGCAGAAAGGGTCTTGCCGTCTTGCTCACAACCTGGTCAATGTGTCCTTCACCTGAGGCCCGAACAAAGCCGAACCATCGAAGGGAGTATTAGTGAAGGACGCCTTAAAGGGATCTGCGAAATTACAAAGCCGCATCCAGGCCTGACGCCTAAGTGCAACTCCTGTGCCTGCGGCCCTACTCGCTCCATTGGCTGCATAAGAAATGACCCGCATGGAGGAGTTAGTTATAGAATTTAGGATTCCTAGCTGTGAGGCAATCTTTTCTTGAGCCCCAGCAGCTGACGGATCTTGAACCACTTCACCTAGTTCCTTGAGAATGTCTCTCTGAAGCCTGGTAAAGTGACAGAGATAGTTCAGCGAACGCATAGCAATGGTCGCTGAAGAAAACATCCACTTACCATACCTATCCATGGTCCTAGAGTCCTTGTTAGGAGGATGGACAGGTACAGAAGGATCAGCAAGTTCCTTCTTGGTGGCCGCTGCCACCACCATGGCATCAACAGGGACACCCTTGGTAAGAAACTGTTTGTCTGAAGGGGCTGTGATGAATTTAGAGGGCCTAATGGGGACTTGTTCCACAGAATCCGGGGCCGCCCATGCCTTCCGAGCCACCACTTGCATGAGTGGGTCGAAAGGCGGAGACACCCAGGAGGTGGAGGGTAGAGATCCAAAAGCCTCCAGGTATACCGTCTCATCCTCGGAGGGGTCAATGGAAGGCCAGTTCCCCCTCTGCTTAAGGAGTTCCAGGATGTCTGAAAAGGAGACATCCTCAGAGGGGGACCGTGGGGAACCATCCGACTCATCTAAGTCGGTATCTGATGTCGTAGACTCAGGGGAGTCTGTGTGCTTCCTCTTGCACGTCCTCTTACGCGGGGATTCTCCAGCAGGATCAGGAGAAACCTCGGAAGAGGAAGTTCTTCCCAATGGGGAAACCTGGGGCGATGGATCTCTGGGTCCGGGAGCAAGAGAATGGCAAGAGACATCAACAGGCACCGAAGAGGGAGGAGCTAATGGAATAGACCGTTGACTCCGCTCCGGGGCTAGAACACTCCTCATCACCTCGAAGGCTCCCCTCCCAGGGAGGCCAGAAGACTCCAGCTCCGAAGAAACAGGAATCCCCGGTCCCACCGAAAGAGAAGGCTCCAAGGCCGATGTCGGTGCCGAGCTCACCAATGCCGAAGCTCCAAGAGGGAGAGCGGGGTCGGACAAGGGTCCGATGCCACTCGCCCCCTCGGAGCCGACAAGGGAGACCAGATGACCGGATCCCTCCAAGGAAGGTCTCATGGTGGAGATCGGAGTCGAAGACGACGGAGCCGACAGGGGAAGTATCGGCTCCGGCGCACCCACGGTCACCGTTCCGAGAAGCTCCGGCTCCGAACTCTGAAGGAGAGTCGGAGGAGGAATTTCGGGGGGATGAGAAATAGCAGTCGTCTGTTGAGATGGGCTATGGAGCATTTGGGCTAGTGCCTGTGACTTCAACAGTCTACTTACCACCCTCTCTAAGTCATGGTCTGATAGCCTGGAAGACCTTGAAGATCGGCTCCGATGGCTCCGCTCCGAAAGTAGAGGAGATCCCGGAGCCGAACGAATCGACTCCAGGGAAGGAGACCGAGATCTCTTCTTGGATGGAGCCATCGGAGCCGAAGACCCTTCGGTTCCAGATGGAGCTGAAGGCTTATCGGCTCCACTGCTGGTTAAAGATGCGTCGGCTCCGGCTGGAGCCGACATAGTCATAGGTATCTGTGTATCGCAGCCAGACGGAGCCGATACCACTACCTCCAATGTGGAAAGATCGGCTCCAGCTGGAGCCGATCTCGACTCCGAAGGAGTCGGAGCCACCGCCAAAGGCTTAAGCACCACAGCCTGGGCTTTAGGTGGCTTAGAGGGTTTAGCCGACACAGTCTTGGTCGGAGAACCCTCTGGCTTCAACAAGCCACGTAGAATCAGCTCGTTTCTACATTCCTGCAGGACTCTCTGGCTAAAGGAGTGACAAATAGCACAGGAGTCCTGCAGGTGTAAAGGCCCCAGGCAGTACACACAAGAAGTGTGACCGTCTGTCAGAGACATTTTCGGACAGCACGAGTCACACTTCTTGAAGCCTGAGACCTTCACTTCCTTAGACATAGTATGCCCAAAAAACACACAGACACACAACAGTCACACAGTTATCTACACAGAAAAAACTGAAAAACACAGACACTCTCCCTGACAGGAAATAACTGGGAGGGAGGCTTAAGGCCTGAGGGGAGGAAATTTATCCCTATGTAAGGAAGAAAGGGGAATATAGGATAAAAGGATAGCTAATATATAACGCTAACACTAAGTGAAAACTAGAAAAAAGGGGGGAAAAATACTCTGACTAAATCTGTATAAATCCAAAAACTTTACCTGAGCTGGTAAAAGGAGACCTCTTCGCAAAGCGGCAAACGAGATCTGAGGTAGTCACGCCTTGCATCATGGGATATAGGGTTGCCTCGAGCTGGTAAAATTAGCTCTCGAGCTTAGCAAGTGCCGAGTCAGAGCCGATGATCGGCTCCGAACCCATCCAGCAAGAATGAAGGATAGTTTGACAACTTAACATCAGGCCTTATAAGGGAAGAATACAGGGATGTTATGACCACCTTGTCCCTGAATGAGATACCCTTATTTATGAGGTGGGGCATGTAAAAAGCTTTCTGTACAAAGGAAGCAACATGGTGGTCAAAAGTCAGGTTGCTATCTATCTGGGTGTCCAAATCCCTCATGACTGACTGCGTGCTTAGGACATTATTAATGTGATAATTTGTGGGGACGTGTGATCCTTTTTTTTGTATTAAGCGTGAGGCCATGTTTCTGGTATCAGCCATTTGCTTGGGAGAGACCCCCATGGAGAAGTCCACATCACTAGTGGAATTTATGGCAGCGCCCAGCTTGCAGTCATCTGAAAACTTGGTCAGCCATAGCCCACTGGTTTTGGCCTGCACCTCAGAAAAGTATATCCCAAATAACAGAGCCCCAAGACCAAACTCTGGGGTACGCCACTTGATACAGGTCTACTGCTTGAGGTGGCTTCCCTTATTTTGACTAGGTGGGCTCTATCAGTGAGAAAGTTAGCTATCCATCTGGTAACATATGGATTGATCCCTAGTTGAAAGAGTTTATCTATTATGCCTGAGTGGGGAATAGTGTCGAAGGCTTTGGCCAGTTCAAGGTAGGCAGTGTGCACGGTCTTCCCTTTGTCCATAGCTTTGGTGACTGTCTCAAAAAAGTCGACCAAATTTAACAGACATAACCTCCCCTTGACGAAGCCAAACTGTCTGGGACTGAGTGTTTGGAGGTTGCCAATGTCCTTGTTAATGAGGTCCATGACAATCTGTTCCATGGCCTTGCAGATCGGGCTAGTTAGGCTGATGGGTCTATAATTTCCCAGATCGGTGGATGTTCCACCTTTGTGTAAAGGGATGACAGTGACTGTCCTCCGCTCAGCTGGAACAAAGCCAGTACTCTGACTTTGGTTGAATAGGGCACCTAATGGTGCTGCAAGTTCCTGCCTGAGTTCATGTAAGATGCAGCCTGGGATGTTATCAGTTCTCATGGAGGCTGTGTTTTTTTGCCTTTGAAAGAGCAGTGATGATCTGATCCCTACATATAAGGGAAAGGGGGCAGGTAGTGGGAATGTCCTGATTTGCTGATGGGGGGGCAGATGGGCGAAATTTTCACTGAATCTGTCAGCCAGCAAGTTTGCTCTATCTACGGTATTTGTAAATGTGGTGTCCTTGACCACCAGTTCTGAACAGATCTGGGTGCTACGTTTGAGATTATGGATATATGTAAAGAAGGCCTTATGATGGTCTCTAGTAGATGTGGCCAATTTGGACTCGCAATTGCTTTGGAGGATTTCACTAGTGCTCTTATTTGCTTGTTGAGGCTAAGGAGAGATTGCTTCCAATTGGGCGTGTGCTCCTTCTTGGTCCTGGACAGCATTTTTTTTCTTTTGTTATAGGAGTATATTTACTGCAGATGTCCAACAGATGGGTTTACTCTTCCTTGCAAAGGATGATTTAGTCCTGTCAGATATTCTTGATTTCATGCATCTACATAAATGTTCGTATAGTAATTCGGTATAGTTTTGGATACTGGTGACAGTTCCTAGAGAGGGGGAGGGGGCTGTGAAGCAGTTTATACCATCCATCAGGAGGCTGCATTCGGCTTCGGAGAAATATATTTGTTTGACCCTAGCTAGAGGGGGGGACAGGGAAGTTGGTGACTTCGAACGTGACCACTTTATGGTTAGATCTTACAAGGGAGGCTGATACTGCAGTAATGCTACAATGGTTACTCATGTTGGTTTATACCAAGTCTAAGATATTATCATCTCTTGTGGGGCTATTGAATAGCTGTTCCAAAGCATCTGCATTGACAAAAAAATCGAGGAATCTTTGGGCATTTGCATTCTGGCAAGAGTAGTTCTTCCAGTCTGTTTGGGTAGTTAAAGTCACCCAGGGTCAAGGTAAAGTGTTGAACCTTGATAGATTCAGAGGTTTAGACAGGCAGTTTGGGCATCTTGAGTCAGATTTGGGGGCAAGTAGCTAGCTATGATTTGTATAGGGGTCTTGTCAATGGTTAACTGCAGCTGGAGTGTCTCTTGCGCGTCATACTGTTTGACTAGCCTGGAGGTGTGCATGTCTAATATATATTGAAACTCTACCTCCTTTGTTTGTACCACCAACAGTTTGGGGTCTGAATGTATGATAGGATGAGTAGCCATACTGGAGTGCTCTCCGCAGCTTTGAACCAGGTTTCTGTGACTGCGCAGATGTCAGCATTTTCCAGGGTTAAGAATGATTGAAATGAGTGCAGTTTCATGTTTAGACTCCTAGCTTTTAGCACCATGATCTTTAATTTTTTTTGTTGGTAGTTTTATCCTCATAACTTTTTCTAAAAAAGGCACTACGGGGGAGGCAAGTGCCTTTGCCATAAGCCTGAAGCCCCCATCAATAAATTGCTTATTTTGTCATTTTCCTTTATATTTAACTATATATTCTAAGTTTTTCTGCCTGTGCTGATGTTTTAGTTTATTACTTGTGACAGTGCACGATAGATCCTGATCTATTCTGACACCACACATTGCTTTTATCATGTCTATCTTGGAGTACTTTTATTGATCTTTTCCCTCTTCTATACTCTTCTAACAGTGCCACTTCTTGTCTTAACTGCTTATTAGTTTTCTCTATTCGATACTTCCATGATGGCATTTGATGTCTCCCCTTCCTTTCCCTTACTGGCCTGTGCTTTTGTGCTAAGACCATCTGTTATTAAGTTAGACGCACAGTGATATATCATATTTATTTCTGTTGTATCACATGAATCTCTATGAACAGTCCTAATTACTGTTTGTTTTAACAAACTTCCAACTTTTTGGGTTTTCTTAATTTTCTGTAGTCTATTTCTTTCATTGATCTTAATATATTTGTATATTTCTATTAAATTTTAAATCATTTTCTTCTAAACTGAGGGGGCACGTTCTTTGTTCTCCATTTCCTATGGGCATTTTACAGGAAGTTCCAGAGCATCTTTCTGTGCTACATTCTCTTCAGTTTCATCTCGTCATCCCTTGCTCTTTCATATGGGTACTTACTGGACTATCACTCCACAATGTTGACAGAGTCAGAGTTGTCACAGTTTCCTGTTCACTACCTTGCTGTGCAACTCCAACTGAACTTTTGTATTGGTTTCCTAGAGTATCTTCATATGGCAACTGATCAGATGTTGCCCGCTCCACTGGTTTCTCTGTAATTTGGGGATCCACTGCTCTGTTCTGCTGTGATATTATCAGAGTTGGATTTTCTACACTAAATCCTTCACTTTCCAGGTAATCAATAACATCAGTTTCCGTCTCTAACTTCTCCATTACTAATCCACTTTTCCTCTGTTTTCTTAATTTTTATTATAAAATTTTCCATATCCATATGACTTTGCCTATATTTCTCTTCAAATATCTTTGGTACTGCCGTTTTTGTATTTATTAGTTTTGCATTCTCCTTTGCATAGATATCATACCATAACAGCTCTCGCTTTCCTTCCCATGTCCATATTTCTTTTTTTATACCTTTCAAAAATTTCTAGATTTTGTTCTTTATATTTTTGCACTTCCTCAGTTGCTTCTTTTCCCAAATGCCCGCTATTTCTTGGTCTGTATAATGTTTTTCATAAATTTGTTATATTAACGAACACAATTTTTTATTTGAAGCTTCTGGCAGTTTTTCTTGTGCAAGTATTTTTCTTCTAATTTCTCTCAATCTTTTTGTATATCTTCTGTCTGGGAATTCTGGGCTTCTTGCATAATAGTAACAATGCATAATTTCTTTTTTATCCTCAATATAGTTCACTCTACCATCTTTATGGCTCTTTTTGGGCCTATCAGTTTTTGTGATATCTGTGGACTACTAATTCTTTCTACAACAGGGGGGCATTCTCCCCTTGAACTTGGTCTAGCCCCATTATAGGGATGTTTCCATGTCCTGAGAATTCTACACTGTCATTTTTTTCCAATTCTGGCTCCAGTGTGCCTACCAGGACTGGTTACTTTTTTATCCTGGGTTTTGTGCACCCAGCTATCTTGTTTATTTTTTAACTTACTTATGTCCATGATATATGCTATATAAAATACAGTCTATATATCGGTATCACCTTGGTGAGATTTTGTGAAAAACAGGGTCCACTTCATGAAGGTACTCACCAAGACTTGAGGATGAATTCAGTTCCAGCAATACTACTCTACTCTGCCTGTTGACTTATCTCTCCATTCAGACCCCTCAGTTCCAGTAATACTACTCTCCTTTGCTTGCTGCTTTATTATCTCTCCATTTGGACTCCTGGAAGACCTGACCAATGAGGTAGTAGACTGAGGTAAGGAGTGTTTTCTCCAAGTTTGAATTAGTGGAGAATGGAGCAGAACAGAAGTAGGGTCAGCCATGTACTTGGGTGAATGAGCTCTTGGTGCATTAACAAGGGCTAGGAGTTGGATCTGATGGTTTTGAATCTGCAGGTTGAAAGACTGACTGAAATAACGATCGGATCCGAAGACTTAGGAAATGTAATTTTCTCTTCGGATCCAATCTTTGTATTTTTGTGGAGGCTCTAAGGATGAAGTCATCTTTGGAGACTTTGGTGGAGACCATTTCCTAAGCTCAGACAGAGCCTTGGCCAGTTTGCAGAGAGTTTGAGCCCAAGAGGAGGAGGAAGATTAAAGGAGGTAATAACCCTTTGAGGACCATGTTGTTTCTTCTGTCTGCAACAGCCCTTGAGATAAATGTAGCACAAAAGGTACACTTCGTACCAAGATGTGCTGCTCCCAAACAATAAACGCACTCCCGTGGGCATCTGAGTTCAGAATTTTGTGCCCACAGGAAATGCATTTTTTTAAAACCTGTAGGCTTCCTAGCCATATCAAACTATCAATTACAAGAAAAAAAGATAGCTAAGAAAATAAAATCTAACTTTTTTTTTTAATCAAGACAAACTACAATTAAAGAAATGGAATTATCAACCAGGGCAGTTAAGAATACCCTATCTACCAACAATGGTATGTAGAAGTTATCTTGCTAATGGATAGAAGAAATTAAAAAAAAACTAAGATGGATGAACTATAAAGTAAGTAGTTAAACTAAAAATATAAATGGAGAAATTTTAATACTCAAAAAGACTTGGTACACGACACGAAAAAAAGCTCTGAGAATGGATCCATTACCCTGTGGGATGGCAGCAAATGAGATCTGAGGTATAGGAGGTGGAGTAGGGCATTGTGGGTAATAGGGTGGAGCTTGAGAGCTGGATCTGAAGTCTGTAGAATGCGGCCAAGTTAGATCTGTAACTCATATGTTGAGGAAGAATGAAAAGGACAACATCAGATCATAAGATGACAAGCTGTTAAAGAATCAGGCTCATTACAGCCATACTGTACTGTAGCAGTAAATAAGGAGTGTTGAAAAATAAAAGACAGCATACAAATAACAGCTATAGAAACAGTTCCAAAGTATGTAAAGTCAACAAAGTGAAAAGGCACCCATTAAACCATCAAGTAAAACTGATACTTAAAAACGCAAAGGCACACAGAGTATATAGGCAAAAATATAAAATATGATCTAATCTGTCCAAGGCAAAAATCTAGAAATGGAAATGTTAACTTCAAGGTGGAACAAGCTATATAAAAAATTAAAAAAAAAATACATTAACATCGATAAAGATAAATACCGTGCACTTAGATTGTGTGAACTACAATAAAATGTGAAAGCGACTCTTCTTTCAAAGAAAATGCATAAGTTGTGCTAAACTGAAATGAATAAAGAGAAAGGTGAAAAGTGTTGTACTGTACTTCGCTTTTTAGCAGAAATGCATTTTATTTATTTTACATTTGTTGACCGGGCTACTCCAACTGGATAGATGTCCATTTTCAGTAGAGGTCAAGGGAGATGAGCTCCAAAATAAAAATAAAATATTAAAAAATTCATTTGACAGTTACAAAGGATAACTTTTAGCACATTGTGACAGTTCTTTCCAATATGACAAAGTACAAATTAAAAACATGACGAAAGAGTTAATTTCCTATTACAATCTAGAGTAGGAAATATCATCTGGTTAATCTTCCAAAGTAATTTATAGCTGATTACTTAGCTTGCATTTATAATTTCAGCAGAAGTAAATAACATGGTCTAAGAAGAGAAAGTAGAAAGAATGAAAAAGTGTAACTAACAAGTAAAGGTTAGTCGGGGTTATAACTAGGACATACCCAGTGTTTTTGAAGGTATATTTTAAGTTTGTCTGAAAATTGATAGGGAGGAAAGTGATGTACGATCACTAGGAAGTAGATTCCAGTTTTTCCCAACTGTATTTTAGAAGAGAGTCCCCTGCCATGTTGCTGGATTTGGTTGTACAAACTAGTAGTTTATTAGAAGAGTGTAAGGTGATCAGATTTTTGTAGGGACTGATCAGGGAAGATAGTAATGGAGTCTTATGAGGCTGGTAAAGGGTCTTATGGGTAATTGTAAGTTAGTTAAAAAATAGCTGATTCTGAAAGTCCAGCCAACCTAGCTGTAATAGATTCTGACAGTGATGGGTTGTCCAGTGGCAAATCTGGCAATGTTATTGTAGGATTTAGCTAGTTTCAGGAGATTATGTTTAGACAGGTTAGTATAGATAGGAGAGGCATAAAGAAGTGTAGAGATTAGGTGGGAGTGGGCGATAGTAGATCTGGCTAATGGAGTAAGGAATGGTTTAATCCTGTAGAGGGGGCCCATTTTTTTGTTGACAGTTTTTCCTGTATTGTTTATATGAGTATCAAAGGAGAGGTGGTTGTCAATAGTTACTCCTAAGAGTTTGGTTGTTATATCAGGAGATATGAGTGTTCCATTTCTAGATGTAATTGAGAAATTAATTTGGGTGGACGTAGGAGTAAATAGTAGGCGCTTTGTTTTTTTAGGATTCAATAAGAGGCAACGTTGAAGAAAAAGTTATGTACTCACCATAACGTTCCATCTGAGTAGGTAAACTTCATTTGTCAGCAACCTGTGGGTTACGGATCTGACACTGATCCTAGCCGGCAGCATACCAAGCAAAAAGATCCGAGCTCCAAGCTCCTCCCCCTTACCCATACTACACTGCAACCTCTTTCCAATCCTCAGATCGCGTTTGCCACCTGCACATAACAAAACAAACTAACAACCTGAGACACCTGACTCAAGGACAAAGTAAGGCTCATAAATCGGAACCTCGAGTTTAGCTAAATAACCATGAAGGTCAGGGGGAAGGAGGGAGGGATGGTTGCTGACAAATGAAGCTTACCTACTCAGATGGAATGTTACGGTGAGTACATAACTTCTTTATCTGAAGTAGTTAACTTCATTTGATCAGCAACCTGTGGGACAGAGTCCTCAGCTACCAGAATCTTGGGAGGCCCTTAAGGAAGGATATTCTGGAGCACTGCAGAGCCAAAGGCAGCCCTTTCTCTAGACACCAGATCCAGTTTATAGTGAGAGATAAAGGTGTGAGAGGATGCCCAGGTAGCCGCTGAACATATGTCATCCAGAGAAACTCTAGACCAGAATGCAGTAGACATTGCCGTAGAATGAGCATGAACTCCCACTGGTTCTGGTAAGCCAGACTCTCTGTATGCTTGTAAGATACAACTCGAAATCCACCTGGCGAGAGTCACCTTTGAAACGGGTTTCCCTAGAAAAGGCTTAGCAAAGGAGACAAAAAGTTGATCAGATTTACGAAAGACAGCCATCCTGTGCAAATAAAAACGTAACTGTCTGAGCATCCAGCAAATGAAGTTTATATTCTCCTTTGTTCTGGAAATTAGGGAAAAAGACAGGCAAAGTAATGGACTGATTAATGTTTGTCTTGGAAGCAACTTTAGGGAGAAAGGAGGGATTAGTCCTGAGAGATACCCTATCCTTATGAAACACAAGGTATGGAGGTTTGATACAGAGAGCCTGAAGCTCCGACACTCTCCTGGCTGAAGTAATTGCTACCAAAAAGCCGTTTTCCATGACAAGAACTTTAGATCAACGGAAGCTGCGGGTTCAAAGGGAGGCGCAATTAACGCCTGAAGAACTAAGGTCAGATCCCACGGCGGGGATGAATTTCTAATAGGGAGTCTCAAAAGAAAAGTACCTTTTAGGAAGGTCTTACAAATTCTGGCAGCAGCGAAGGAACCAAAGTTGTCCCCCATATGAAAATGGGAAATGGCAGCCAGCTGGACCTTCACAGTAGATGAAATGGCCCCTTGCTGAAAAATATGAGAAAAGAATTCCATTACTGCTAAAATAGGAGCGGTGAAAGAATCCAAGTCCTTTTGTGAAGCCCAAATTGAAAAATGTTTTCATTTGCTACTGTAAATCTTCCTGGTAGAGGGTTTATGTGCTGCCTCCAGGATAGACTTGACTCGGGAAGAGATACCGGGATTCCTGGCAACTAGGGGAACTGGATCAGCCAAGCTGAGAGCTTGAGACCATCCAGGTTCGGAGAAGCCATTCCAGAGGGATGAGAAATCAGATCCGGAATGGGATCCAAGATCCAGAGTGGAGCTATGAGATGAGACCACAGGCAGGGGAACCAGACTTGACGAGGCCAGAATGGGGCTATGAGGATAATCTTGCTTCCCAACTGGTGAGCTTTCTGCAGAAATTTTGGCATATTGTCCGACTGGATAGCAACAGTCCTTGGAGGAAGAGAGGCATGAAGGGCCTGCAATGCCAAAAGGACCGCCCTCATCTCCAGGACATTTATATGCAGTATGGTCTTGATTTGAGTCCACGTGCCTTGGACCATCCTGCCCGCTCAATGCCCCCCCCACCCTAGGCAGGAGGCGTCTGTGGTCACTGTGGCCTGGGGTGGTGATATAACAAAAGGTCGTCCTTCCCGAAGGGCTCAGGATTGAAGCCACCACATGAGGGAGTTCCTGCAAACCCTGCTGAGGAGAATCGGGAAGTCTAGAGGGTGGTGTAGAATAGACAACTGGATTTGCAACGTCCATTGTAGAACCCTCATGTGCAGACGAGCACAAGGAATCAGATTGATCGCTGCCGCCATGGACCCCAAAGCTCTCAGGACTAATTCTGCTGGGGGAGCAGGGGACTGAAAGAGGGCTAGCACATGCAGAGTCATGCTGTGAAGTCTGTCTGACGTTAGGAAGGCCCTGGCCTGGAGGGTATCCATCCTGGCCCCTATGAAGTCTAACACTTGAACAGGCTGGAGGAAAGACTTCTTGACATTTATGGTTATCCCCAACCGGGGTGACATCCGGAGGAAGAATTCCCTGGCTAGAGAAAGTAGATGCCTGGTAGGGGCGGTGAGGAGCCAGTCATCTAGGTACGGGAAGACCTGTATGCCCTGGAGCCTCAGGTGGGTTGCTACAACTGCCATGACCTTGGTGAGCACCCTGGGGGGGCTGTGGTGAGACCGAAGGGTAGGACCCTGAACTGGTAATGACTGGCCCCTAGCCAAAAGCGGAGAAACCTCCTGGACCATCTGTCCATGAGAATATGGTAGTATGCATCCTTGAGGTCTATGGAGCACATACAGTCCTCCTCCTGCAAGAGAGGCAGGATGGATTATATCGTGACCATCCAGAATTTCTCCTTGGCAACGAAAAGGTTCATTGTTGACAGGTCAAGAATCAGCCTCAAGTCCCCCGTCTTTTTTTGCACCAGAAAGAACCTGGAGTAGATGCCTGATCCGGACTGGTCTGGGGGCACATGCTGGATGGCTCTTTTTTTCCAACAGCTTTTTTATTTCCAAAGCCACGGCCTCCCTTTGAGTGAGTGAGACATCTGGGAGGCACCTTGAGTAAGGGGGCTTGTTTATGACGGAGACTGAATAGCCTCTGGATATTATCTGAAGCACCCAGCGATCTGTCGTGATGGACTCCCATTGAGCCAGGTGCCTCGAAAAATGCCCCCCGACTGCTTCCAGAGAGAAGCAGTTGGGCAACCCCTCAGGGCTGCTGTGCGGGTCGTTGGAAAAAAGTTCCCATGATCCACCTCTGCCTCTAGGGGAGGAGGAGTCCTGAGCATTCTGGGCCTGCTGAGATTTCTGGAGCCACATCTTCTTCTGCCCTCGCTGGTTCCTAGAGAAGGACCTTTGAGGGGTAGAGAAGCGTATTCAGACGGCTGACAGCGTTTTCCCATCTTTCTCACTCTGGACCAGCATCTCGCGGATGGTCTTCCCGAAGAGGGTCGACCCGTCAAAGGGTGCATTCGCGAAGGACGCCTTGAAGGGTTCAGAGAAATCGCAAAGTTGAAGCCAGGCATGACACCTTAAGGAGATACCGGACCCGCCAGCTCTAGCGGTTCCCTACGTGGCATGGAAAAGTAGCTGCATAGAAGTATTAGACACTGACTTGAGAGTGGCCACATGAGCCGAGAAAGTCCGTTTATCCTCGGCGGACATGGACTCTGGAGGAGACTCAGCGTACTCTTTGACCAGGTTCCGCTGCAGTCTCATTACATGGGCCAAGTAATTCAGCACCCTTATAGAGAATGTAGCTGAAGCAAAAGTCCGCTTTCCAATGCGGTCCATTGTCCAAGACTCGTCAGGGGGATGGACCGAAGAACTTTTCTGGGAGAGTTCCTTTTTGGTGGCCGCCGCCACCACCATGGCATCAACCAAGGAACCCTTGCTCCACAAAGTTTTGTCTGCATGGGGACTAAGAACCTTATCAGCCCTTCTAGGTATCGGCTCTACAGTGTCTGGCTCCTTCCATGCCCTGGTGGTAATCAGTTCGACCAGGGGGTCTGCTTGGGTGGGGGGGGGGCACCCAAGAGGTAGATGGGCCGGTGTCGAACACCTCCAGGAATTCAGACTCGTCCGAGGGTTTTTGGGTGGACCCCCCCTTGGCAGAGAATTTCCATAATGTCTCCAAAGGAGACGTTGTCGGGGGGGGATTTGGAGGAACCCTCCCCTTCCTCCAAATCGGTAATCCTCGGTGAGGGACTCAGGGGAGTCCAAGTGCCTCCTTTTGCACAGGCGTTTGTGAGGGACCTTCTCGGGGGGACTGTCCGAGTGGGGCTCACCAATGGATTCATGTTCCTCCAGGGGAACTGGCTGGGGCGTCAATGACACAGGCTGTCCCTTGGGGGACTGGATGATGGAGGACAAACTGAGCTGTGAGGGAGCGGGGGCGGACTCTGAGGAAAGAGTGAGGGGTCTCGATCCTCCAGAGAGAACCCTCTCCACCACGAATGCTGAAGGGGAACCGGCCTCTCTAAGACAGGTGGCCGGGGCCCTCGGATCCGATGAGGGCGTTGGTGCCACAGCCGAAGCTGGCGGACCCGAGGGGATGGTGTGCTCCGACTGCAAAGGAGCCAAAGACACACTCACCCCCCCCCCCCAGATCCGATGCCCAGCTCTCGGCTCAGAGAGCTCGGATCCGATAAGCTCGAGGGCATGGCCGGCATCGAGGTAGTAATAATGATCGGTGCCAACCTCCTGGCTCTGGGCTCTGATCCGAAGACTCCGAAATCCGGTGGTGGATCGGAGAAGGAACTATCGGGGCGAACAGTGGAGCTGAACCCCCCCCCCCTGGAGGGGGGGGGGGCAGCAACACACATCTGCAGCTGAGTTTGCAAGAATCGACGCATCATCCGGTGCATATCAGCTTCCGAAATGCTGCGAGTAGACCTGGAGGAAGCTGCCGAAGTCGGCCGGGAGGGCTGACGTGATGACAACCTCGAGGCTGGCCGGGTCTCCTCCTCTGGCTCCAGAGAGAAAGTGGCGAACGGAGCCATGGGAAGGAAGGCTTGGACACTCTTATTGGAGAATAGAGCACCTTAGCGGGAGGGGCCGAGGGGTCCAATTCGGCTTGCGGCTTCTTTCTCTCTCTCTCTCTTTTTCGCTCTCTCCCTTCTCTCTTTTCTCTCCTTCTTGGCCTCTCTTTCTCCCTGAGACAAGGTGGGAGGGTGAGTCCCAGACAGGGGAAGAGGGCCGGTTGGCTGGGCAGCCGTGGCTGTCACTACAGAGAGGGAAGGAGTAAAAGTTGATCCCACGGGTAGAAGACCCGCCAGAATCAGCTTTTTCCTCCAATCCCTTAACGCTCGGGGGTTGAAGGCCGCACAAATCTGGCAGCCCGAAAAAAAGTGCGGAACCCCCAAGCAAATCACACACTGAGTGTGACCATCCACTGGCAACAGCTAATGGCCACACTCGGAGCACTTTGAAAAAGTCACTTCATGACTTTCAGCCAAACTAAAGACACACAGAGCCACACACGTGCACCTGAAAGAAGGAAAAATAGGGGCCTACTAAGGGGAGAATAACTACCAAAGATGAAGGGGAAGATAAAGGCTAGGGAGAGGAACACCTGAAGAAAGGTACTAAAACACACGCACACACAAAAAAAGTAGACTAAAAGAGAAGTTTGAAGTAAAAAAATTGCTACACTTGCCTGGAGGTCTAAGAATTCCGTGCTTGGCAAAGCCGCGTCAAACGAGATCGGAGGATTGGGAGGAGGTTGCAGTGTAGTATGGGTAAGGGGGAGGAGCTTGAAGCTCTGATCTCTTTGCTTGTATGCTGCCAGCTCGAATCTGTCGGATCCGTAACCCACAGGTTGCTGATCAAATGAAGTTAACTACTTCAGATACCATGTTTCAACTATACTAAATACTGATTGAGTTTTTGATTGCAGTTCAGATGAGGAACTGGCTGAGCAAATTATTGTCGAGTTGTCTGCATATTGTATACAAATAGCATATGGAATAGCCAAGTATCAATCATTGATGAAGATTGAGAAAAGGAGAAGGCCTAGAATTGAGCCCTGAGGGACACCTAGAGTAACAGGCAGGTGGAAGGATAGGTGATTCTCCCAGAGAACTGCTTGCTGCCTATTGCTGAGGTAGGAATTGAATCATTTTATGGCCTGTGAATTAAGAGTGAGATCTGAGAATATTTATTAGCAATGTGTGGTTAACCATGTCAAAAGCCTTTGACAGGTCAATAAAGAGAGCAGATGTAAAAATATTATTATTTCTGTTTTTGTTAATGGAGTTAGAGGAGGACAGGAGGGTGGTTATGGTACTATGGAATGGCCTAAAGCCATGTTGGCATTCATCAACCAAGTTATTTTGAATTAGATGATTGAGTAGTTGTTTCTGAATGCATTTTTCCATTATTTATGCCAAGGGGTATAGTAGAGCTATAGGACGATAGAATATTCATTAGAGTTCCCTCCTTTGTGTATGGGGATAATGTGATTTTCCAGATTGCTGGAATTGTTCCCTCATTTATGGTTCTGTTTATGAGGATGGCTACTGGATAGGCAACAGCTCTAGCTGCTTTCTGCAGGTATTCTGCAGGTAGCTGGTCGGCTGATGGAGTGCAAGGTTTTAGTTTATGGATGAGTTTACAGATTAAGTGTATTGGGATAGGTTGTATTTGAAATGTGGGGAGAGAGCTAGTAAAGGAGGTAGGAAGGGTTGAGCTGTCAGGGGAAAGTTGGTTTGCAAGAGATTGTATAGCTTCTGTAAAGAAGGTATTAAAGTCATTGGCAGCTTACTTTGGGTTTTCCCATTGACTATCTAGTGGGGTTGGTGACCTAGCATGGCCTGGGTGAAGCAGTCTATTGATGCTTGTCCAAAACCTTTGCGGGTTACTCTGGTGTTTTTGTTGCATTTCATTGTAATTAGAGAATAGCTTTTTTTGTTTCATTTTTTATTTGTCTAAAAGTTAGGTGATCTAAAGTACCTTTGGTAGTTCTCCACCTGGTCCCAAGCTTTGTTTCTGAGTAGCATTTTTTGTCTGGTGGCTTTAGAGAGCCAGGGGGCTGGCTTAGCCCTAATTCTTATAGTACGTTTTGGAGCATGCTGGTCTAGGATGGCTAAGAATTTTGTGTTAAAGTATTTAACAACCTCTTCTATTACGAGGCTTTTTAAGGAGGACCAACTGCATGCCCTAAGTTCATTTTGGAATGGTTCAGGGTTGAAGTCCTTATTGAACCTTATTGTCCTATATGTGGCTGTAAGGGGATTATTGGTCTTTTGTTTGATTAGGTAGGTTAATGAATGGTCATGGATATTGTCTAGGAAAATTCCTACCGTATAAGTATGGCAGTGTTTATTTATGAGAATCCAATCTAAGATAGTTTCCTTTTTTTTAGTTTATTAATTCTGTTTGGGGAGAAAATGATTTGCGAAAAGCCATGCAGGTTAATATGGGAAGTGGGATGTTCAGCATTGATACACTTCCAGTCGATATTGAAATCTCCTAGGATAATAGTTTCTTGTGGGAAGTATGGGGACAGGGAGCTAAGGATATCCTCGAGTATACTGATATTACTATCAGGAGGTAAGTAGATACAGATGATGGATTTACTAGAATTTAGCTGAAGTTTGGAAGCAAGGATTTCCATGTTGCTTTCTGGGGGTGGTGTATAGTCTAAGGAGGTAACTTGTAGGCTATTTTTGAAAAGGACAGCTACTCCCCCACCTTTCCTATTTTTGCAGTCAGCCCTTATAATGTTGTATCCAGGTGGCGTGACTTTAGTATCTAGTGTATAGGGTTTTAGCCATGTCTCTGTTAGCCAAAGTATGTCAAAAGATTGCACATCCAATACAGCATGGAGGTGTGCAATTTTGTTATTAACACTGCATATATTGAGTTGTGCAATACATAGTGAGTTAATGAGTGTAGCAGGGGTAGATGAGATAAAGGGAGTAGGGTTAAGATGGTTAGAAGATGATGTACTGGCTGGTCCTGGATTTGGGTGGATGTCACCATCTTGTATCATTATGTAAAAGAAAATGTGTGAAGCAGCACTTTACTAAATTTGTCACTGCAAAAAACAAGTGTATTACAGATTAAGAATGAATCTTGCTTCTTGACTGTGCAAATAAGTGTGCTTTTCTTAAGTGCAGTGCAGGTCTTGGAAGTTGCTTAGTTAGTATGGATTACAAAGCATTATTTTGGATGCTAATTGTTCCCTTTGAACATGTAACTACGAAAATAGAAAAGCATCTCCTAAAATTCAGCCTAAAACCACAAGAATCCTATTTGAGTATTTGAAAGTAAAGGGATTGACTGTTAGTCCAAAAAGCTCCAGAAGGTAGCAGTTAATACATTGTCTGCTGGAACACTGGTGCGAAGCCCAATCTGTAGATCATATGCATACAAGAACCTTTCAAATAAGCCAGAGATGGAACTCAGTCTGAAGCTGCTTGCGTTTAAGCTTTGCATTTCAGAGTGATTTTTTTGTCCATCCTCTGTCTTTTTGAATGTTATAGTTTCAGTTTCTTTTGCAAGCTTTTTACTTTTTTTTTTTTTTTTTTAAATAGCTACTGTTTTCATATTTGCTTGGTAAAGAAATGCCTTAACTTGGGTGCATGACATTTTGTCAACATTCCAGAATGTCGAAGTACAAATTATTGAACGTAAATGGTTGATCATGAGTACTTCAAACATGGATAAAGTTGGGGAGGAGGGTGTTTTTGCAAGGTGATAAGCCCCTTGGTTTAAATATCTGTGATCGCACACGTGCTTTAATGATTTTGGAAAAAAGTCAGTACAGCAGATCAAAAGTCAGGTGAAGCAAGGTTGCCCTTTTTTTCTGAGCGAGACGGTGGCAAAGCAGGAAGTGGTAAATTTAACCTTTCTCCACTGTAGTATAATTTTAGAGCCGTTTAGCAGGGGGTCTGGGAGGAGCAGTGGAATTGCCACCTTGCAAAATGTTTTTTTTTCTCCCCAGCTTTGCATTCTGATAATCAAGCATTTGGGTTTGTTACTGTAGTTTGATGTAATATCATAAATCTTTTAGCTTAGTTATTTCAAGGAAAGAATTCTATTTAACTTTAAATGTTTGTTCATAGATAGGTACTAGGCTATCTGCCAGAGGGCATTTATAAGCCTAGCCAGAGTGTGTCGGCTTCGCTGCCCCATTGATTAATTAACTGATCCTATGTCAAGCAGAGCCAATTAAGTGATCCCAGGGGTGTATTTTCTGTTACCCATCCACTCAAGGTTTCTCTTGAAGAGTGTTATTGATGTAATTTGGAATTTTGTTCTAAAGCATGGGGAAGTCTCTGCGACAGGAATCTATCCCTCCAGCATGTTCTATTTATTGTGGCAAGGTTTAGCTCACTGGAGCTCGTAGCTCGCACTGACATGGATTTCTTTAGGTGGAGCATGTCCATCAATTCTGAGTTGGACATGGCTTTGTAAGTCAGGCAGAGATCACCTCTGAGTAAGCGATATGACACAGAGTACAGCCGGAGTTTTTTTCAGTCGGGCTGCATAGGACATATGTTTGAGGCCAGTAACCCTCTTGGTGAGGTACTTTTGTGGACTTTCCAGCTGTTGGAAGTGTCTTGCGGTACATCACAAATGGGGCATTGTACTCTATGATGGGTCTAATGAGTGACGTGTAGAGGGGCACTATAACCTCTATTTCTAGATGCAAACCCTTTAGTAATTAGATGGGCCACATAGAAGGATTTCCTAACTACTTTGGCAATATGATTATCAAAGGAGAGATTACTATCTACCTGGGTCCCCAGATCTCTTATTACCTCTTCTGTATTAAGGGGGCTGCCACCTATGTGGTAATTCGTGGGTGTTTTGTTTGTCCCAAATGGGATGACTATTCATTTTTCGACATTTAGCTTGAGGCCATGACTTTGACACCAGGTGTCTGCCTCAGTAAGACCCATTTGGAGGATGTCCATGTCAGCCGGAGAGTCAATTATGGCTCCCAGTTTGCAGTCATCGGCGAACTTGGTTAGCCATAGTCCTCCTGTGTTTGCCTGTACTTCTGAGAAGTTTATGCAGAACAGTAGGGGGTCCCAGGACCAAGCCTTGCTGGACACCACTTGTGACTGGTTTAGAGTCAGACCTGAAACCCGCTATTCTTACAGTGTGAGTTCTGTCTGTAAGCCAGTTGGCAACCCATTTCATGACATAGGGGTTTATGTTCAGGCTGGTGAGTTTTTCTGTAATACCCGAGTGGGGAATGGTGTCAAAAGCCTTGGCGAGGTCAAGGTAGGCTGTGTGAACCACCTTTCCCTCGTCTATGGCCTTGGTGACTGTCTCAAAGAAGTCAACCAGGTTTAGTAGGCATGATCTGCCCTTAAAGCCGAACTGGGTCGGGTCAAGTGTTTGGAGGTTCTCAATGTCTTTGTTAATGAGTTCCATGATAATGCGCTCCATAGCCTTGCAAACCAGGCTAGTCAGGCTTATGGGGCGATAGTTACCAGGGTCAGTTGTGACCCCTCTTTGTGGTGAGGAATAACCATTGCTGTGCTCCATTCTATGGGCACATAGCCTGTGGAGAGGCTGAGGTTGAACAACGAGTTTAGGTGGAAGGTTAGTTTGTTCTGCAGTTCGTGCAAGACGCAGCCTGGGACACCATCTGGTCCCATTGATGATGTGTTTTTGGCTTTTGAAAGGGCTGTTTTCACCTGTGCGTCTGTGATTTTTGGGACACTACACTTTCCCCGTATTGTTGTGGGCCCTTTTGGAGGTGACAGGGGGGTGAAGTTTGCACTGGATCTATCTGCCAGGATGTTGGCAATATCAGTAGGTTCAGTATATTTTGTGCTATTTTGCACTAGTTTAGTGCACATCTGCGAGTTGCCACTTAGATTCTTAAAATAGCTAAAGAAGGCTTTGTGGTTATCTTTTGAATCCTTGGCTATTTTTCTTTCGAAGTTAGCCTTGGATGATTTCATGAGGGAACTTAGTTTCTTACTGATACTGATCAGGGATGTCTTTCCTTCTTGGGATTTGCTTTTTTCTGAACTAGTTTCCTCCTCCTATTGTATAGCCTGTTTATTGCAGGGGTCCACCAAACTGGTTTCCTTCTCTTAGAGAAGTGAGTCTTGGTTTTGCTAGGGATGGCATGATCCATGCATCCTTGTAGGTGCACAGCGAGAGCATTTGTAAAGGTTTCTGCATCTTGGGCAGCGTTATCCTTTAGCGTGGGGGCTGTGAAACTTACCACCTCTGTCTTAAGTAAGGTGAAGTTTGCTTTAGAAAAGTTTTTTACTGTGGTCTCCTTAGTTGGGGGTGGTGGTGGGGTGTGGACATCCAGAGTGATTAGTTTATGGTCTGATCTAACCAGTGACGGGTTGACCTCCGGTGTAGAACACCTGTCGCCCATGTTGGTGATGACCAGGTCCAATATGTTTTCACCTCTGGTAGGGGAGTTTACCAGCTGATCCAGGGCATTTGAGTTGATGAATTTCAGGAAGCGCTGGGCCTGGGAATCTGTACTCTGTTTTCCCAGTGAATGGTAGGGTAATTGAAATCGCCCAATATCAGGGTGTCCGGTAGGACCTTCATGTTTTTCAGTGTCTCCAGAAAGGTGGAGTGGTGGTCCTGGGTCATGGAGGGTGATCTGTAGCAGGCCACAATTTGCATTGCAGATTTGCCCGATGTTAGTTGCACATGGATGATCTCAGAAGTATCATGCTACGCCACTAACCTAGAAGTGTAGGTATCCTTGATGAACATGGATACACCCCCTCCCGTTTGTGTTTCGGTCCGTGTTCTGTGGCCGAAACGTGTGGTATGAGTTGTAGCCCAGTCGTGCGGGGGTGCTCTCTGGAGCCTTGAACCAGGTTTCAGTTACTGCACAGATGTTGACCTTCTCCATACTAAGGAGTGCTTCGAGCGCGTGCATTTTGAGATGTAAACTCCTGGCACTGAGTAGCATAACCCTCAGTTTTTTGTTAATTGTGCTGTTTACAGAGGTGGGTTTGACTTTTGAGCCTTGCCGAAAAATGGCACTATGGGGGCAGCAAGAGTATTTGAAAGC
This sequence comes from Protopterus annectens, assembly GCF_019279795.1. Taxonomy (NCBI): domain Eukaryota; kingdom Metazoa; phylum Chordata; order Ceratodontiformes; family Protopteridae; genus Protopterus; species Protopterus annectens. The sequence continues at coordinate 1,146,581,975 of NC_056725.1, forward strand.
CTAGGAGTGACAGGTACAAGCAAGTCTCTTGCGAAGCAATGTGGCTTGTCGAGCATGCTGTCCCAGGCTGACAGACACTGGATCCCCTTTGAATGACACCAGAAGTTAGCCAATTGTTGAAATTGATCATTTTTTCTTTATACTGAGGTATCACACTCTTGGTGAGGGCAGGATGCTACTCAGGGTCAGGGTCATTCCAGCCTGGGCTGCATGATCAGAGAGCTCTTCCATCTCTCTTTTCATGTAGTCCAGGGAGGTACATCTCAGGTCATTCACACCAACATGAACAATGACAGAGTCATATTTATACTTGTTCTGGCTGTGTGGCTGATGCTTTACTTACTTGCTTGTATTCAGCTGTATACCAAAATAAGGAGCCCATCCTTGAAATGGTGAATGCTCAGAGACAACTGCCATCACTTGAATACATACATTCTCTCTTATTTTAAAGGGTAAACAGTGTGTTCTTCTTGAACAGCTTGTGGTAGCATACTGTAAACTTGTGAAGAAAGGAGATGGTACTGTACAACCATAATTTATCTCATTTTGCAAAGTATTGTGCATGCATGGGCAAGAATTATGATTGGTAAGACAGCAGAGAAAATCACTAGTGACTCAGTCTGAGGAGGGTAAAGTCCTGGACAGAGAAAGATTGCAATGTTCATCTCTAGCTGTAAAGTGCAGAGCTTATTTGGCTGTGGCAGGTGTTGGCAATTACCCAAGGCAGCAATGCTCATTTATTCTGCACCATAAAGCCAAATGTATTTTGTATATTAACTGGTACCAGCTGTAGGCAAACCCATGCTTCTGGTTCAGTTTTATCAAATACTGATATGAACAACATGGGAGATCTTACCTCTAGGACGTTCATCATATCGATCACTGCTGCTGTAATCCTAGCTATACGAGTTGTATTCTGCCAATGATATAACAGCTGCCCAGCTGCCAATGATTCAGGACAAGTTCCAAGCACCCAAATTGTCAAGCAGCTGAAGCTTAGCTGACTAGAAGACACATCTGGCTGCCAAGCCCTTCAGAGCTTTATTGCCACTGAACAGTATGCTCCTTTAAGGCTTTCTACAACTGACCGGCTTGTGCTGTTCCTTTGCTGGGCAGATAGGTTCCCCCCAAATGGGAACTTTACATTTTCCAATAACTGTTTTGTATTTTGTCAGTTTTCCCTTCAGGAAAGTTATTTTAAAGCCAGGTGTTTTGTGTTTTAATGGACTGTCAAGAGAGACTGTACTGTACTTTTAAAGGGGAACACTCATTTCTTGTCAGTTTAAAAGTTGTTTAAAGTAATGGAAAAACATTTTTTCTGTGGAGAAATTGTGTTTATTTCAGGTTTTGGGGCTGGGAAAGTCTTTGAAATAGTTTTTGCTCTGTTTTTCTGTGAAAAATGTAATTTTAACAGCATAGTTTTTTACTGGCATTTGCTGCTCATCTTCCACATGAAAGAGACACCATTTTCAGCTTGACCATGGAATAAACTACCAGACGCAGTCAGTCCTCCTTCAATTTGCAATTTGCTTCAGCAGCATGTGGCAGACTGCAGTAGCCATTTGTTGTACCTCAGACCACTCATCTTTTACCCTGGACAATCTGGTGTAGCACCTGCAGCCACTATGTACCAGGGGTTAGCCAAGTCCATCTCTGGCTGCTGGAGTCCCCTCAGTGGGCAAGGGAGAGACACTCTGGTCAGTCCTGGGAGAGGGAATGGGGAAGGCTTCCCTGTAGTGTTAGAATGCTGGGCATGTTGCTGAGGAAGCTGCTGCTGTCATTAGTAACACAATTAGCCCTATTTTTCTGGTCAAACAAATGGAAAATGAAGCGTGTACCTATTCTTTCTCAAATTTTCTTTGCCAGGAGTAGTTTACTGGGTCTGGCTCAGGGTTTAATTCAGGCTATTAATTCTTCTTGCAAAGTAGTTTCTGGTAAAAGAAAGAAGGAGCCCTCTTTTCCTGAACAATCAACTAGTAAGAATCTGCTTCAGGACTCCATGCAAGGAGGCCTGGAAGACAGATGCCTTTTCCCTTCCTTGGACCAGAATATTCCTGTATGCTTTTCCACCCTTTTCACCAACATCTAAAGTGCTTCTGATAATTCAGAAGGAATTCTCCATGATCACCATGATGACTCCCTGGTGGCCTAGGCAAACATGGTTCTCCCTTCTTTTGGAAATGGCCAGTGACAATTACCACAAACTTCCTTGCAGACTAGATCTACTTGCACAAGAACAGAGGTGTGTCATAGACCCTGATAATCAACTTCAATTGACTGCTTGGATGATGGAGTCTTATTTCCCTTTAGGCACCTCTTTACTAAGGACTTGCAGCAAGTACTAATAGAGACAGGAAAACCTGCTACTAGCAAATCATATATTAGCATATGGAAAAGGTTTTCTAGTTAGTGCTAGCCACATAACCAGGACCCATTCACAGCTAGTTATTTTCTGGTTTACTTTTGTGAGCTACTATCCTATGGTCTTTCTTGCTCCTCTGTGAAGGTTAACTTAAATCGCCCATTTTGGCATGTCTACCCATCAAGAATCCTTCTCTTTCAATGTAGTTGCATTCCAAAATGTTTTGCAAAGGGGTTTTGCATAACAGGCCTCCAAGAAAACTGGTGGACCCTCCTCGGATCTTAATTTTGTTACAGAAGCTAACACTTACTCCAGTTAACCAGCTAACTTGGCTGACTTGAGGTTCTTAACATGGAAAACAGTTTTACTGAGTGTGCCGACCTCTGCATGAAGAGCATCACAGTAGCAAGCTCTTATGGTGAGTCAACCCTACCTCATTTTCTACAGGGACGGGGTTTGAGAACCAATCCTTCTTTGATGCCTAAAGTGCTATCGGAGTTTACTTTAAGCTGAATTATCTCCCCGTTTTCTTTCATGAACAAATAAATGAGGGAGAAATTAGACTCCATACCTTGGATGTCCACAGGCAACTTAGGTACTATCTTGGCAGAACTAAATCTTTCAGATCTTCAGATTAACTGTTCATTTCTTGTGAAGATAAGTAGGAACAACCTCTGTCAAAACAGCTCATTTCCAAATGGTTGTCTAAGTTAATTACCTTTTTTTATTCTCACCATAGCAAAACTATTCCAGGCAGAGTCAAGGCCCACTGTACCAGTGCCTTGACTTTATCTATGGCTTCTTGGAAAGGGTTAGATTCTAGAAGTTGCTAGTTGGTCTTCTGTATCTACTTGTACAACACACTACAAGCGTAACTCCTCCTCTAGGTCCAGGTCAATCTTCTCCTTCCACCTCCCAAATGTAGTAAGCTACGGTAATCTACCCACACAGCCAAGGCTGTGATCAATATGATAAACATAGTACAGATGTGTAAGTAAACTTACCATAGCAGTAAATGTTTGAATGATTACGGCTGCAAAAGCCGCACCCTCCATCCCCTGGTTTTTGGGGTGTGTTTTTTATGTCAGGGTGTGGACTTTTTTTTTTTTTTTTTTGGTCTTAGCATTGTCCTTTCAGGGCTCAGCCTCCTTCTAGCTGTTAGTAGGAAAGTATTTTCAGGATTAGCACCTAAACTTGTCTTTTAGTCATCTCAGTTCAAGCTTTCTGACTGTTTGGGCACGTGAAAGGTGCCGTGAAGCTTTGGAAGCTGACCAGCTGTTATGTCCCTTGGCAGGATATAACCCATATAGCTAAGGCTACTGCAGCAGTAATCATTCAAACATTTACTGTTAAGTTTACTTGCGAAACTGTACTTTGCCTGACATTAATTAGTGGCAGTGAGTCACATTTATATACTTGAACATTACATATTAATTCAAGCAAGCATAAGCTCTCTGACTAAGGAGTGCAAAAATTTTTATGCCAGTACATGAAAAGGTGACATGATAGCATTGTGTGCAGCCCCACCAAAGACTACTGGAACTGGAAACAACTAAGCAGTTACTGTAAGTAAAGTAGACACAGCAAATCACCTCAGGTCATCTCCAAATGACTTCAGAACCCAGACGGAATTAAACCAAATTTGGAGGGAGATGAAATGCTTGGAGGTTGAGGCAGCTGAAAGAAAGACATTGATTGAGGCAAAGGACAGGGAAAGAGTGACAGAAAAGAAAAAAAAAGCAGCACCAGCATGAGTGTCCTTCATCAAGGGCATGAAAGTAAAAAAGGGGAAAGGAAAATCCTAGATGCCAAGGCCAGCATCCAACAGCTTATTCAATATAAAGAAGAGACAACTTTCAGTTTTATTCAGCTTTTTGAAATGGTACATAATATAAAATTGGCCAAGGGCAAAGGGGATTAACTCCTCTTCTCATGGGCAAGACAAAGCATGCTGTGTCCCAAATACCATATACGGATTAAACAATATTTGACTGTTCTAAAGTGCCTCCTGAGGCATACAGAATACATTTATAGGTTCAAAGCTAATTAGTAAGCTAGATGCTGTTGCAGGTCATTTTAAGTCTAGTCAACTTCCTTTTTGATGCTTGAATTAACCTATCCAATGGTTAATTACTCCATGTGAGAATAACTGGGATCATACCATAGATATGTATTGGGTAAAGCATTTAGGAGCTGCCTCTTTCCATTAGTAGTACTGGGGGCAGTCCTAGGGTACATTTTCTATTACACATCCACAGTTTTGTTTTACTTGGATGGGGTGGTCTGTTTCAGAGCAGCTGTATCCCTTGCCAGATATACCCGTCTCTCCCAACTATTTTGTTGATGATGCAAAAAGGTTTGCATTTTTAAACAGAATATTTCTGATTCAACATGACTTGCTGATGTGCAGTAGGTCTATCATCTAATGATGCTACAGTAATAGGGAAAATAACATCCCTTCATTTAGGTACAATCCCATTGTTTACAAGCTGTACAATATAGAAGAGCTTTCTTATGACAATGGGCACGTTAGTTGAAAGTTGGGTCACTTTCCACACAAGTTCCCAAATCCCAAACAATGTGGTCATCTCTTATGGGTATATTGCCAATGTGGCAGTTTCCCGGGATAGATGACTTCCCACAGGCTACAATGTTTTTTTGCATTTAGTCTCAGCCATTTTTGCACACCTGTTATTTATTTGGGTGAAACGTTCCTGCAGGATGACTAAGTCATTTGGGGATTCAATGACTGCTTCTAGTTTGTAATCACCTGTGAATTGACTCAGCTCTGCCCTTTGGTATTGACTTTTACTTCAAAGTAGTAGATGCTAAACAGGAGTTGTCCCAGCACTGTACCCCGGGGGAACTGGTCTCTCTGTGATTTTGGTCTAGTGTGTCTACTGCCAGTTGGCAATCCAGTAAGTGAGGTAGGGGCTTATTCAATGGTTATTTAGCTTTTCTACTATGCTTGAGTGGGGGATTGTATCAAAAGCTTTGGGCAGGTCGAGGTATGTGGTATTTCCAACAGTACATAAGACAAACAGATGACAGTGTAAGTAATTATGCTGCACAAATACTTTCACTGATCGCTGAATGGATGTCCGCCTACCACAGATGAAATGCTACGAGATGTTATTGTGACATCCCCACTCTAGACCAGTAATCAAGGAGCCCAAATCTTTACCAATGACACTGGCGAGGGACGTTCATTTGGAATACAAATGAATACACTCAGTATTTCTAGATGCACAGGGAATGCAGCACGGGGTCTGGATTTCTTTGTCCGTCTCCTTCCAGGTCCCCAATAAGACTCCCCACTGGCACAGCTTCAGAGCTAAGTCCTCAGCAGAGTGCGCAAACCAAGTCCTCCACCCCTCTCTCTGTGAAGCCACTGCTTTGCTTCCTTGCTCCAAGCAGCTGACACACACACCTGGGAAAGGCTGGTACAGGTTTACTAGCTCCCTTCTGCCCAGACTTTGAAATAGTTATCACTGCTACCAGCACTACACAGCCAGCTACCCAAAGCTCTTGCAAGGGTATCTAATTATACTGAGTGAAGTTAATATTAATAGTAATGCAAATGTTGACCAAACAGCCAGGCTTTCAGGAGTGGCCAGAGTTATCACCAAATAACTATATGCAAATTCTCTCAAAACCAGCGGCAATTAGAAGTTTAAATATATTTAATAATACATAATAAAAGAACATGGAAATACTAAATATCTATTTATAGTAAACACCACAGTTTCAATCACAGGAGATATTAAAAATAACACCACTGGAAAGGTCCACACAGTTACAGGGAAAACAATACTTAACTATTCTCACTATATTTTCCTAACCAATTTAGAGAATTACTATCCATGGTCACTTATTAGCGCGCAAGGCAAGATGAAGTGGGTGAGTCATCCTTATTGTTAGATCCAAGACAGAATACAAAATAGTGGAACAATCTCCTACTAATAACTAAATATTATTTCTGGCTTACAGAATGACATCACACACATCTGGTCATCTGATTCTGTTTCCCACACTATCCCCATTACTAGAAGTTGCCATTAGCACCAACATATCAATAATACACACACAAGACCATTGCTCAGATCTGGTGCAGCTGCTGGAAGTCATAAAACAATTTCAACCCTCTACCCTTCCAGAGTAGCATTAGCTCCCTGCTAGAGACAAAGAAGGCTTCCTAATACTTGGTTTTCCAGACATTTTGTCTCTGGCTGCAACCAGAACTGTAAGATACAATCTTTATGGCCTAATTTAATTTAAACTATTTTTCAAAGTTAGCTGCAGCTGGATTGTGGTTAACCTCTTCTCTTCCAGTATCATTTGTTAAAACATATACATTTAATTCAGTTACAATAATACACGTACATTTCTTTTCTTTCCAGCAGGGCACACTGTTGATGCATCTTAACACAAGCAACTTCACAAATACATTTTTAAACAGAAGCATCTTTACAAATCAGTCTGATACACAAAAGACATATAATTCTTTACAAATCTTCAGCTAGCTGTGCTGGCATATGTTATACATCCACTGCCCTAATTCTCCAGGCATGGCTAGGAGTACCTCCTATCATCACAGTTATAAGGGAGCAAGCAGTGTTTAGCTTGCCTGAGTACATGGGAATATGGTTAGAATAATGCAAAAGGAACACTAGTGAGGAAAATGGAGAAAAAGGATGGCGTCTTGCCATAGATGTACAAATCCTTAAGAAACTGGTACCCAGTATCATATATGGGAGCCTGTAGGTGTAGTCTATACCTTCATAGCATTCTGCACGCAAAAATGGAAAACACTGGCTTAAGTACATGACAAGGTCATGGAGTAAAATGTGTCCAGCATAACCAAATGCAGCATGTACCTCCCAAATCCACAATGACAGGTTAGGAAACAAAAAACATGTCTAGAAGCCAGTGAAAGCAGAAATATTGTAGTGGCAGGTTGTCTTCAAACTGCAGCCACTCCATATCCCAACAGAAAGGTAAGAAACTATTACTAAGAATACTGCTCCAGGTAAGCCTATTTGAACCCTGCAGTTGCTGGACAGAAACACTACATGCTACTCCAGCTGGGCATGGGTGGACATATTTTCTGGTGCTAATGGAGAGAGTTCATTTGGAATGTGAAGGGAGCCAGGGAGACAAGTTGGAGACAGCATTTGATGATATCCCAGCTGATGTTAAAACAGGTACTGACTCATAATACAATACCGTGTGCATGCTGTTACACATTTACACATAACCAGACCGAGTCAAATCACGTGTAAAAGGTAATATGAGTAAGACCAACTAAGTGCTCACGCCTCCAGCAGAGTTCAGTAATGCAGTCACTTCAGGAAAAGAGTTATGTCATAGCAATAAACCTAAACTAGAGCCACAAAACAGAAAGTACTGGACTTCCTCTTCAAAGGAGTTATTTCAGAGGCAATGGCAAACAGATGTGAGGCTAGATTAGAGGCACAGTTGTCAAAAAGTACTGGACTTCTGCTCGGAGAACTGAGACAGAAATTAAGATGGGCCCAGTTCTTAGACTCTAGCTCACAAAATCTTGAAGATAGCCGAGGGGATTCTGTGCATACTGAGACTGTATACTGAAAAAACTGACTGTTGCAGAAAAAGTGGACTGCTAAAGGAAAAAATAATGCAGCAGTTGACAGTCCTAAAGGCCTACTACCAAACACTTAACCAGAATGCTGCAGAGCTTGGGAGCAATGTTAAAAGGTTTTCAACACAGAACACACACACAAGGCTGGTAGTAACCCCCCCCCCCTCAAAAAAAAAATCAAAATGTCAGGACAAAGAAATAACAGGTAAAATGTTAAGTATTTTGCCCTGCCACTAAACACTCAAAGTGGCTTTCAAAACAAGAAAATGGGTGATTGCGATATGAAATGCATCTTTTACCACACTAGATCATAGGAGCAATTAAGTCTGAATATCATGTGTAACTTGACAAATTCCACCCTCAAAGCTGTAATCCCCAACTATAGGAGGGGAAAACAGGTCAGTCCAAGAATGAACTTGCAGGTATCTTGAAGGAGACAAGGGTGTCACGCTGCTTAACATGCAAGGACAATCAATAGGTAACGAATCTATCCCTTAAATGTATTTTATTTGTACGATGGTAGATGTTCAAATATCTGGTTTGGGTGATTGTGTAGCCATTTGTCCTGTGCATGAAAGAGATCTATTAGGGTAGTGCCTTTGACAGCATAGAATGCCAGGCATAGATCTCCATTCAGAAGTTTATGAGAGAGACAGCATAGAGATAGGGCTTCTACTCAGTTTTGGCAGCCAGGTGCTTTTAGGCCAATCTTTTTCATCAATAATGTTTGCAGCTTATCTAGTTGCACAATATGTTTGGCTAGACACATGCTGAAGGGGGCAGTGTACTCAATTAGTTGGTGTAATTAGTGCAGAGTACAGATAAACAGTAATATCCCTTGACATTAATGAAATACCTCTGAAAATCAATTGTGCTAGAAAGAAAGATTTCCTAACAACTGCTGCAACACAGTGGTCAAAGGTGAAGGCAATGCCGATCCAGCTACCAAGATCACTGTCTATTGTGTCCATGTGGAGTGGGGCACTGGCTAAGCTGTATGTTGCAGACAAGTTTTGTTGCCAAAAGGTGACCATGCTAAACTCTTTTTCATGTACTTGGAGTCCTTTCTTTGTTTGCCATTTTTAAGGATTAATTCTTGCCAAGGGTCTACTTTTAATTTTCATACAATGACAAACTGGAGTAAAGTGTCACAGGTATTAGTCAAATCTAGATAAGCCATATGACCTGAGTGGTCCTTGTTCAATGCCTCAGTAATCTTCTTAAAGTCAAACAGGTTAAGCAGACACGATCTATCCTTGACAAAATCAAACTGGTATAGGTTCATTTGTACAACAATTTTAATACCATCGTTTACAATGTCCTGAATGATACATTCCATGGTCTTGCAAATTAATCTAGCTATGTTGATGTGGCTATAATTCCAAAGACCTCTGGTAGGGCCTCCTTTATGAAGGGGTGCCATTAATGTTGTTCAATAAACCTCAGGAATAAACCTTGCAGTTAGGCTTAAGTCAAACAAATCTATGAGGGTCAGCAAGGACATGGCTGGCCCTAATTAAGTATCTAAACTGTCTGGGCCCATTAAAGTGAAGGTTTTACCTTTAGAGGGAGCAACCAGGAGAGGTGAATTAGAGGGTGAGTTGAACTCGGGGGATTTGTGGCATTAGAATAACTGTTTTTGGAGTAAAGACAGCACTAAATCTGTCTAAAAGTATGTTATCTTTGTCTTTCAGGGTTAGTGTAGATAACACCATTTTAGATAACTTTTGCACATTGCAAGGTGCTATTTGTCAGTTTTCTAATGCCACTAAAGGAAGTTTCTAATGTGACTAGAGGAGGATTATTTTTGGCTTCATACAACCATGTCAGTTCATGTTTAGCTTTGATCTTTCTGATGGGAAGTTTTTAATTCCTGACTTTTCTGATAGTCTTTTAATTTGCTATGTATGCTGTGAGAATTTAAAAGTTCTCATCTTTTGTTACATAGCTTATCTATTGTTTAGTACAACAAAGTGGTGAATTTTTATATTTCCCTTAATATTTAGGTAATTTGTGAACTGTTACATCTATACACTTTTTTATATGGGAGTAGATTTCAGGCGACCAATTATCAGCTGAAGTTTTATGGGGGGGTGGGGGGGGTGATAACATTTCAGGTAAATGCACATAGGCCATCAGCAAATTTAAGCAAGGTTGTAGGTTTGAAGTCCTTGAATTCAGAAACGTTTACCATTGTGAGGTTGGTGGTTTAAAAAAAGTTACTTAATTGTAATCCAACTAAACCAGGGATGGAGATAATAAAGGCTCGTTACATTTCGGGGCAATACTGGTGAACAGATTCAGAATGTTGCAGCCCTACTCCCCTGGGCAACCGCTTGTTGCAATGAGTTATTCAAAATTTTGGGCATACCAACTGTCTACGAAAAATTAAAATCATGCAATATATAGGTATTTTTAGGACAGTACATACAGGAATCTATCATGGTCAACTAGGGATACAGACTACATCTACAGCAGAAGTTCAATAAATTCAGTATTGGAGTCAAAAGGGATTTGCTACAGGTGTTGTTAGCTCTAGTAAATATGATGATACCTCTGCAGTTTCTCTCAAGTCTGAAAGCAAAAGAAGTGCTGAATCCAAGAAAGAAGGAATGCTGTCCTTGCACAGAAAGTCCCAGGTGCAATATGGACAAGGACTGCTCTAGATGCAGGGCTGCAGTTTGTTGTTAAGGTAGGTCTATGGCACTAAGAACCACTTTCATGTAGTAAGAATTTGCAATGTCACAATTTACTGTGTCGTAATGTTCAGCACTCAGACTTGGTGGTTCATTTCTCAAAGGTTTCTAAGCAAAACCTGGTTTAGTCTAGGAAGGAGAAAGATTTGTAAGGAGTGCTGTAACAGAAAATGCATAAGATGTACTAAAATTAAACTGAATCAAGATAAAATGCAAGAAAAAGTTGCACTACACTTGCCTTTTAAGCAAAAATGTGTATTATGTAAATGAAAATGCGTAAAACAGAATAGAACTTTGTTACTATAAAATGTATTACAGTGTAGTAGCAGCTCCAAACCTTGTTTTTTTAGCAAAGCTATTGTTTCTTGGAAGCTGCTCAGTAGTGCCACAAAATGATGCCTTGTTTGGACGATAACTGTTGAATCTCCCCCTTCCCCTATAACAAGTAACTGTGGAAAGAGAACGGAGTCTTCTAAATTCAAACTCAAACCAAGGGTGTGGCCAGGCATACTCTTTGTACTCTGAAGAGAACAACTTTTTCTGAGCATGTTAGAAACATGGGACTTTACCAAACCAGCTTATATCTATAACCACCTAGATTAATTTCAACATGTATACAGTTTGCTTAAAGAAAGATGGCAAATGTAGAAACAATACATCTAATAGTTTTTGACGGAGCATCTCAAAATGTTATGCACATTAAGTTGTGTGTGTGTTTGTACTGGGGTGCAACAGTTTGACTGATATGACCTTTTTTTAAAAGCCACATAGGTTGGGGGCAGCAATAAGTATCTGTGAATACAAAATGGAATTCACTGACTGCACCCCTTACTCAAACTACAAAAATCCTTGTTTCAGGACTTAAAATAGGTGAGATTGAGTGTTAATTTAATAAGTGGCAAAACTTACAGAAGGCACAGAAGTTACTGCATTGTCTGCTGAAGTACATCCTAGGGACACAACTCAAACTGTGGATCTACTGCCTGTAAGGACTCTGCAAATTCTATTCTGAACTTCAAAGTCAGAGTCATCAAAACCACAAACTAGCCAGAATTGGATAACTTTTAGTTTATATGTTAAAATATTTTATCCATTCTCTGTTTTTTGAATGTATTATTTTCACATTGCTGTACAAGTTTTAACTGTTTGCATATATAACTGGGAAGCAAATGCTTTAACTCATTTCATTTAAGGAATGTTCTTACTTAACTCTGAATGCTTGTGGTTGATGTTTTACTTAATAGCTTAAGGGTTTAATGCATTTTACCTTTGTACCAAACTGTGTGGTCTCCATCCTTGAAAGAGTGACTGTTAAGAGCTAATTCCAACCATCAGAATATTTAATGGCTGCTTAATTTTAAGGGTAAACAGTAACGTGTTCTTCTTTTGTTAGCTGCGACTGTCAGCATGCAATAAACTTGGAAAGGAGTAAATTGGTGCTGGAGAATCTATTTACCTTCATTCTGCAAAATACTGTGTGTGTGTGTGCGTGCGCAAAATGGTCCTGATCAATTTTAATTATTGTAAAGGTTGCACTAAAAGGCAATTGGCTTGGACTAAGGGGGGCGGGGTGTAAAGTCTTGGGGAATCAGTGAAAATAATTCTGATATGACATGAAAACTCTCATGACAGCAGAAGAAAGAAGGTTCAAATCATCCATCACACCTTCTGAGAAGTGCATCCTTGTATCACATTTGCTTTTAAAAGGTAGCACTAGCTTGGACTAGGGACTCCTCTGAGGTATTTGAAAGTCTGGTATGTCCCACCTCAGCCTTTTCTTCAAAAATACACAACTATGCTACAGACATTTTTGGCTTACTGCTACCTCAGTTATCTCACTCACACACACACACACACACACACACACACACACACACACACACACACACACACACACACACACGGGTTGCTGCTCACGTGGTTGAATGCTCATTTGCCTGACCAAAAACTGTGTAGTGCTTTTATTGAGCTTGCAATTCAGATAATTTGAGCATCGCCAAACTTCTTTTTTGCCAAAAGAGGAAAGTGAATCTGTTTTGAGTGGAAGTGCATACATGAGTGTTTGCTGTTTAGAGTTACATTAAAGAATAAGTAAAAGGACTAGTTTTAGTTGTGTGTGTGGAGAATTATGGATTGCAAGGATTCTTGAGTGCCTTGAGTAGTGGTACTGTTTAGGAAAGGGTTTTTCTAAGGTAATGTGTAGGGTTGGAGCCAGGGCAGAGTTAGAGTTAGGGTTAGCACATGAGTAAGATGTGCTTACTCAAACCTTGTCCCTAACTTTACACCATATTATCTAAGAAAAATCCTCCTGTAACAGTATCACTATTCAAACAAAGTGCATCTAGTACTATTGTTACATTTTTTTTTAATCACAGATTGGAACAACGCGAGAATCTGTTCTTTTTCTTTGGTTGGTATACTTTTGCAACTCAATTGTTCAGCAAGTCTTTTTGTCAACATGCCGTGACTAATGAAAGTGTTCATCTTTTGCACGTCAACAAATTTAGCCATATTCAAATTATATATAGGTGTACCTGTTTTAGTAGATAATGGTTAAGGTCATCATCTACTTGTCAACATATTTTGATCAACAAAGCAGATGGTTGACAGTTGGCAGATCACTACAGTACTGAAGGTGGGAAATATAACCTTCTCCCAGTATTGGGTGATCTCAGAGTTAGAATCCTTAAGTGGCAGAGGTTTTGGAGGATGTTTTGTTTTGCATGATCCAAGGTTATGCCTCTCAGCATGCGTGTTAGGGTCATCTCATCCCCCAAGCTTTTGCAGTTGATTTCAATACTAACTTCAATACGTGTGTGTGTGTGTGTGTGTGTGTGTGTGTGTGTGTGTGTGTGTGTGTGTGTGTGTGTGTGTGACAGAGTGTGTGAGTGAGCTTTACTAATTCAAACTGGCTGCTTGTCAATGGACTGAACAACTCTAAAATGTAGTCAATTGTTTCATTCACTGAAATTTTAAGGATTTCGGATGAAAGGAACTTCGAATGGGTGTGGATAAGTAAAAGTGAGGGTGAGGGTTTGGGAAACTAATGCCAACAGATATTCTGAAGGTTTTGACATTACGGGGTGAAGTGTTTGTGTGAGTGTAGGTGGGTTAGGGTTACAGTAGGGCTAAGTGAGAGGATACAGTCAGTGTACTGTGTGTGTGTGTGTGTGTGTGTGTGTGTGTGTGTGTGTGTGTGTGTGTGTGAGCGGTCTTTATTAGAGGCAGTGTTATGGAAATTGTTTTTTAAAGTTAAGGTGGTGGTGGTAGGGGGTTTGCCCCCACCACACCACCTTGCTATTACCTGCTAATCCTAACAATGTCCCCCCTGCACTGCAGCTTTAAAAACTCTGTAAAACTATTACGCTTAATATGCAACGTCTGAATATGTGGTAGGGTTCTGATGATCAGACTGCAAAAGGAAAGTGTTTTTTCTTGATTTTTGTGATTTTTATTTATTTTTTATTTATGTTGATTTTCAAAATGATGGTATTGATCATTTCAGTACACTCACATACCCACACAAACTTTGCTGAGCATTCAGAAAAAAAAAGTCTGGAGGACAGTTCTGTAGATTTCAAAACTCGGGTTTACTGACAGAAATAAAAATATGCTTCTATTCAGCTCAGGGAATAACATAAATGAGAATACGCTCTTATAAACAGTTCTGTGAAGTAAATAGTCAAAGGATTGTAAGCACTTTCACAGTTCAGGCAACCGTTGACACCTTTTTCCAAACAAACAGTTCAGTAGTTCAACAGACAGCACCATTCATTCAAGTCTCTCAGTAAAAATGATCACACTGGCAATTCTCTGCCTTCACACAGTAGAACAGCAAGACACATACTACAATTCCTCCTGTACCTTGTAGAAGTACTTTCCAGTCAACAGGGTTACTTTCCAGCCACTGAAGACTCCTTTTAACCCACTCCTTCAGGAGACTTTTCTACCACTGTTTCAAGGTTCTTCTGTAGACATTCAGATTTACTAGACAGCCATGTGACATGCCTGTTCATCGTGTGAGGTCGAAGATCTTAGCTAGACTCATCTTGGAGGCAATACTCATTTTCACACACCTTTAGTACCACTCCTGTCAGTCCAAAGTCTGGATCACATACAGCAGATGTTCTCTATGGCTGTTCTGCAAGTTGTTCCGACTACGCTTCTTTGCTGCTTTATTTTCCTCTCAGGTTAGCATTCAGTTTTACTTTTACCCATCTCCACAACAAAGATACAAGGTTTCTGCTATTGGAGTCTGCTTAATTTTACCTTCCAAATTTTTTACATGGTAATACAGGTTCTTGAACAATAATCTGCTTTATACTACTGCCACGCTGCTTCACAAAATATACCTTATTCATAGTATATTCTCATGTTCTGGTTCTTTTACCAATATTTCTATCATCAGTATGGTTTCCTCATTGTTGGGATAACTACAGTCTTTGGATTTCTTATTCTTTTTTTTCTCGTTTACGTTTATACCTAGATACCTGTAGATTATTTTCAGAAGGAATTATTTCAGATGTGAAGTGGAAAGTCCCAGGTTAGAATCCATAACTGGCTACATTCCATTTAAAGTAGACTTGGGGCACTCTGAACTTTTAGTTATGTACTCACCATAACTTCAGATGTTTGGGATCCATCTCGCCTACATTCTGAATGATGGGTTCGGAGCCGATACCTCGGCTCCGACTCGGCACGCTTATGCTATAGAGCGAGGCCTCTTATTGGCTGAGCTTTCTTTATCCCAGGATGCACCACCACTAATCCCCCAGATCTTGTTTGTCTGCATTCATGCACACATGCACAGCTTGTTTATATAACATTGTTAGATGTTTCAAGATGAAACAACAGGATTCGGACCTTCTGATATCCTCTGATCTCCAAGGAAGGGGGAAGGAGGGTGGGTTATTAGGAATGTAGGCGAGATGGATCCCAAACATCTGAAGTTATGTTGAGTACATAACTAAAAGATGTTATGTGATCCGATCTCGTCTACATTCTGAATGATGGGACAGCGTCCCTAGCACCTAAATCCTGGGTGGCTCATTGGAAAACACTCCTGAGCACTGTGGAACCAAATGAAGCTCGTCCTCTAGATGCCACATCTAATTTGTAGTGAGAAATGAAAGTATGCGGGAAGACCATGTAGCCGCAGCACAAATGTCACCAATAGCAAGCTTAGAATGAAATGCTACCGAGTAGCCATAGCCCTTGTAGAATGAGCCTTGACAGAGGTGGAAAGCTCCTCGTTAGAAAAAATATAAGCTTGAGTAATACAGTCCCTGATCCATTTGGCAATAGTGACCTTTGTGACTGCATTGCCCAATTTGTTTTCTGCAAAGGACACAAACAACTGATCTGTATTCCTTGACTGTTTGGTCCTATCCAAATAAAAAGCGTAACTGCCTATGGACATCTAGTGTGTGGAAAATAAATTCCGCTTCATTGGAGTATTTTGGGAAAAACACTGGGAGCTCTAATGACTGTTGTAAGCATAAAGTAGAGCAGACTTTAGGAACAAAAGAAGGATTCGGTCTGAGGGAAACTCTGTCTGGATGAAAAACCAAGTACGGAGGTTTTACTGACAAAGGTTGAAGTTCTGAAACCCTTCTGGCTGAAGTAATTGCCACTAGGAAAGCTGTCTTCCATGATAGAAACTTTAAATCACAGGTAGCTGCCGGTTCAAAGGGGGAAGAAGTCAAGGCACGTAATACTATATCCAGATCCCATGGAGGTGCAGGATGAGAAACTGGAGGCCTTAATAGAGCCCCTTTCAAGAAGGTCTTACACAACCTGTTGCTCATTAAAGGTGGGTCTATGGATTCATGAAAGTTAGAAATTGCTGCCAATTGTACTTTGATGGTAGAAACAGAAGTGCCTTGGTTGAAAAGAGAGGTTAGGAACTTGAGTACTTCTGCTACGGGAGTTGAAATGGGGTCCAGGCCCCGGAGTTGAGCCCATATAGCAAATCTTTTCCATTTGCTAGAATAAAGTTTCTTCGTAGTCGACTTGTGGGCTGAAAACAATATGCGCACTACCTCTGGGTCTAGTGCATGTCTCCTGACTATGATTGGAAGAGGAGGAGCCAGGCCGTCAATCTTAATGTGTGTAGGGACTGGTGTAGTAGTCCCGACTGATGAGTCAGTAGGTCTGGGATCTGGTCCAGGAACCATGGACCTTCCAGAGCATGTTTCCGAAGATAGGGAAACCAGACTTGATGAGGCCAGTAAGGAGCAATTAAGATCATCTTGCTCCCTAAGAGAGAAGCCTTCTGAATTACCTTGGGTAGTAGCGGAACTGGAGGGAAGGCATAAAGCAGGCCGGTGGGCCAAGGATGGACTAACGTCCATAGGGCTCTTCCCGGGCCGGGATAGGGAGAAAAAATCCTTGCACTTCGCATTCAGAGGAGTCACGAAGAGGTCGCAACAAGGAACTCCCCATTCGCTGAAAATCTGTCTTGTAATAGTTATGTTCAGAGACCACTCGTGAGGAGAGAGAATGGTCCTGCTCAACCTGTCGGCTACGACATTGGATTTGCCCGGTATGCGAGTTGCCACTAGGAAGCGATTGGTTGAGATTGCCCATTCCCAGACCCTCATCGCTTCTCTGCAAAGAGGATAGGATCTGGTCCCTCCCTGCTTGTTCAGGTATCAGACAACTGACATGTTGTCCGTGTGAACAGCAATTACGCCCTGAGAGAGGTAACAGTGAAGAGCTTGAAGGGACAGGAGTACTGCTCTCATCTCTAGGATGTTGATGTGGAGAGAGGTCTCTTCCGGATGCCATTTGCCCTGGACTGACCTGCCCAGGGAACGCCCCCCCCACCCCGTCTGGGAGGCGTCCGTGGTCAACGTGGCTGCCGGAGGAGGAAGAGCAAAGGGTCGTCCCTGATCCAAATTGGAAGACACTAGCCACCAGCGAAGGTCTCGTCTGCAAGATTCTGTGATCCATATTAGATGATTGAGAGGGAGTTCCTGAAAGGACCATTGAGTTGAGAGAAGCCACTGGAGGATTCTCATGTGTAACCTTGCCAAGGGAACTAGCAGAACTGTGGCAGACATCGATCCCAATAGTTGCAAGACCATTCTGGCTGGGGCTTTGGACTTGGGAGTAGGGCTCGAACCTGACTTTGTATGATCTGAATTCTGTCTGCAGGTAGATAGACCCGCATCTGGTTTGAATCTATCTCTGCCCCTATGAATTTTATCCTTTGAGATGGCCGTAACACAGACTTTGGCCAATTGAAGGTGATTCCTAGGGAATTGCCCAGTGATGTTGAGGCCTGCAGGCTCTGTAGAAGTAGATGCTTTGAGGTGGCAGTTAGAAGCCAGTCGTCTAGGTGCGGAAACACCTGGAATCCTAGACTCCTCAAGTGAGCAGTCACTACTGTCAAGCATTTGGTGAACACCCTGGGGGCTGTGGTGAGACCAAAGGGCAGCGCACGAAACTGAAAATGACTGCTTCCTAGGCTGAAGCGCAAGTGTCTCCTGGACGTTTGATGTATTTTGATATGGTAATACGCGTCCTTGAGGTCTATGGAGCACATCCAAACACCTTTCTCCAACAACGGAGAATGGTTTGTAAAGTGACCATTGAACTTGGACTTCTTGACTGAGCAGTTTAGGTTGCTTAGGTCCAAAATGGGCCTCAAGTCCCTGGTCTTTTTTGGCACTAAAAAGAATCTTGAGTAAGTCCCTAATCCGATCTGGTCTGCGGGGACCGGTTGGATGGCTCCTTTTTGCAGCAGTTTTGAAATTTCTATGGCTGCGGTATCCCGTTGACTGGGTGGTGGGTCCGGGATTCTTTTGGACTGGGGGGGGGACAACAGAATGGGATGGTGTAACCTCCGGCGATAATTCGAAGCACCCATCGGTCCTGAGTGATCCTTTCCCAGGCCTTTAGGTGCTTCGACGACCCCGACTGGCTCCGGAGCAGCACAGCCGGGCAATCCCTCAGGGACTATGAAAAGTTGAGGAGCCACGAAAGGACTCGCGGTCTCCAGTGTTGCGGGGGCCTCTGCCGCCTCTGGGACGGTGTCTTCCTGATGAATTTCCCCCTCCTCTGCCTCTGGAGGGGGAACCTTCCTGCTGAGAGGAGTAAGACTTCTGCGATCTCGGAACCACATCTTCCCTCCTCTTTAGCCTTGGAATAAGGCCGAAGGGAGTGGAAAATTGTGCCCCTGGCAGTCAGCGTCTTACCCTCCTGTTCACGGTGGGTAAGTGTGTCTTTCACCTTGGGCCCAAACAGGAGGACCCATCAAATGGGGCGGCCGGAATGAAGACTTGAAGGCCTCCATAAAATGACACAGGCGAAGCCAGGCTTGCCTCCGTAGTGCAATGCCTGTACCTGCCACTCTACTCGCCCCTCGGCCGCATACTGAGATGAGCCTCATGGACGAGTTCGAGATGGATGACATCGTAGCCAGCTGAGATCCAACCGTCTGGGCAAGCTCCTCAGGCAGGTTACCTAAGAGGGTATCGGATAGCTCCTTAATCAGATCCCTCTGGAATCTTGTAAAGTCGTTAGGTAGTTCAGAGACCTCAAAGTAAAGGCCGCTGAACTAAGGGTGCGCTGCATCGATCCATGCTCCTAGACTCCTTATTAGGAGGATGGATGGACGTAGAAGCCTCTGCTACATCCTGCTGTGTAGCAGATGCCACCACCATAGCATCCACAGCCACACCTTTCGTGAGGAACTCTCTATCTGGGGGTGCTGAAAGAAATTTGTTTGGACGGCGGGCACCGGTTCCACAGAGTCCGGGTGTTCCCACGCCCTTCGACAGATCAAATCCAAGAGCTCGTCGAAGGGCGGAGACACCCAGGAGGCGGATGGCTGAGCCCCGAAGGCCTTCAGGAACACAGACTCATCAGCAGAGGGAGGTTTGGACTGCCAGCCGCCTCATTGTTTTACGGCTTCAAGGATGTCTGCAAAGGAGACATCATCCGAGGACGACTTGGGGGACCCCTCTGTATCATCGAGATCGGTGTCAGATGTCAAAGACTCGTCAGGGGAGTCAACGTGCTTCCTCTTGCACGTTTTTTTCCTGGGAGGTTCATCCGAAGAGGCTTCAGAAGGACCTCCAGGAGGGGGAGAAACCCCAGCGGGGGTAACCTGAGGCCCAGGGGCTCCGCTGTCTGCTGACAGGGGAACTGCCAACGACCCAGTCTCCAAGAGTAGGGAAGGAGCCGGGGAAACTGTGGAGGTGGCCAAAGAAGATTTGGCTAGAGCACTCCTTATAGCCCTGAAGGCGGGACCACCAGAATCCTGGGAAGGTCCCCCCTCCGTGGCCACGACAGTAGATGGTACTCCCGCCGCCCGCACCAAGAGGAAGACTTGGGACCGAAGGCATCAATCCCAAGCCTCCCCTAGGGCCGAAGGAAGAAGTCCGTGCACTGAACTCCGACCCAGGAGCCGGAGTCGGAGCAAGGGTCGGGTCTGACCCTAACACCTCCACTGGTTCCACCAACACCCGCTCCAACGGTGCCGAAGCTGTTGGAGGAGGAAGAACTGTAAGGGAGTGGACCATCGGCTCCGAAGCCAAATGGGCTGGAGCCGAAACCATCTTTTGGAACACCGGAGACTGGAAGAGTCGAAGGAGTACCCTGTCGATGTCCGAATCAGACATCCTGGAAGATCTCGAGGATACCAATTGGGCCCGAACCGATTTCTCCATCGGCTCCGATGGGCCTGGGGACCGGCTCCGAAAGGATTCCACTATTATCGGCTCCGTGGAAGCCTTCACCGAAATTTCTCTCGGCTCCGATAAAGACTTCGGCTCCAAGGGGGAAGTGTCTGAGCCGATGACCCTTATCGGCTCCAATATCAGTGGAGCCAATGAGCATGACCTGCCTCTCGATGCTCCAGACCTCGGCTCCGAAACCAGAGGGGTCGAGGTAGGAGGCATCGAGGCAGACCGTTCCGACCTCAGCTCCGAAGTCCGTGGAGCCGATGGAGAAGTCTGCTTGCCTTTCTTAGCCGTCGGCTCCGACTGACTGGTCGGAGCCGAAGCTTTCCTCTTCTTAGAAGAAGGAGAGGAAGATAAAGCCTCCTCGAAAGAAGGCTTGATTAATCCTCTAAGGATTAATTTGTTTTTCCTCTCCTGGAGGACTCGAGAGGAAAACGCATGGCACACACTGCAGGATTCTTGGAGATGTTTGGCGCCAAGACAATAGACGCACGAGGAGTGGTCGTCCGTAATGGACATTTTAAACCCACACCTCGTGCACTTCTTAAAACCGGATGGTTTATGTTCCTTAGACATAGTTGTAAAAACAGAAACAGTAAACTTTAAACAGCTTAGGACACAGGTACAACAAATATGCCAAAAAATATATAAATACTGAAAAGAGAAACTTTCCCCCCTTTTTTTTTTTTTTTTTTACACAGTAAGAAAAAAGAAAGAAAGCAAGGAGGGTCAAGACCCTCTAACTCAAATGGGTACTTGACCCACACACAACCAATAAAGTAGTTAGAACAGGGGAAGGCCCCTCTGACTGAAAGGAATCTTCTCTGACAGGAAATTTAAAGTAAAAATCAATAAATCACCAAGAAACACACTCATACACAAATAATAGCCGTTAAAACAGCTTTTGGGTTGAAAAAGAGAAAATTTCTGACAGGAAAAGATACTATTAATATAGTACTTAGCCCAGCCAATGTTGAGACCACGTCCAAGCTCTGTAAGCGGCAAACGAGATCTGGGGGATTAGTGGTGGTGCATCCTGGGATAAAGAAAGCTCAGCCAATAAGAGGCCTCGCTCTATAGCATAAGCGTGCCGAGTCGGAGCCGAGGTATCAGCTCCGAACCCATCATTCAGAATGTAGACAAGATCGGATCACATAACATCATGGCAGTCTTCTTCTAGAACTTCTATCTGTTCCACAGAAATGCTGGTCTCTTATTTCTATAAGTTACCTCCCTCTGCCTCAGGGTTTTCCTTCTGCTTAAGGGAATCATTTTACTTTGGCAAGACTGTTTATAGTCATATAACCTTTGTGTAAATCAGCTCAGGATGAGAAGCAATAGTTATAGTTCACATTTAGTTTACTATTTGAGTCTTGCAGGTTGATTTTCGCTAATTCCAAAGATTTGCTCCAAGTTCACTTTCCAAGATTTTACACTCAGTGGACAGTTCAAGCACAGCATTTTACAACTTTCTCTTCTTTTCCTGTTCCTTATGCATGTTCTGTCCATGTCCTGACATGTGGGCCAAGTGCACTTAATTCACTTTTATTACATATTCGAATTTCTTTACATACAATCTTTTTAAAGTTCCTGACTGGTGTCAGCTGTTTACCTTCTACACTTTTAGATGTCGTCTGCTGTATAAACTGGATCAAAAAGTGTCTTGCTTTTGTTAAAGTATTTTTTTGACTGTTTCATTGTTGCGAACAATAATCTGTATACAGTTCATAACTCCAATCTTAATTTCTTGGATAAGTGCTTTTCAGTAAATCTTATAAAGTTTACATATTTTGGTACTTAAATTTTAAATGAAGAAAAACAACCAGCAGACCCCTGATCTGCCTTCCCTGAAAGCTGCTTGCCTCTTCAGAGTTAGGGAACACAAAACAACTTTGCCTATACTGAAACCTTAAAGACGTTTTTAACTTTGAAACACATTTCACAGATGTTTAGCTCACAATTTCCTTTCTTGTAATACACTGTTGTGTAACCCCTTTTCAATGTCAGATAGTTTATCTTTAAGAAGCAATAGCTGTTTGGCTGGCTGCTTTATACCTACAATCAACTGCATTACAAGCTGGGATGAGTACAAACTTGCAGTGTTAAAGACAGTATTGCATTTTATTTTTATATTTATTAGTTCAGTGAATATAGTGTTCTGTCTGCAATTCTGTTATTTCTTTCATTGAATATTATGATCTCTCTCTATCTCTGCAAGTAGTGGGGGTTACTGTTGTTCCACTTCATTCATATTCAGTGTTAACTCTTAGCCTAGACATTTACTCTGTGGTTATAAGTGTTAGTCATATATCTTTGAAATCATTTCAGCAATAGCTGTTTGGCTGGCTGCTTTATACCTACAATGAACTGCATTACAAGCTGGGATAAGTACAAACTTGCAGTGTTAAAGTAGTACTGCATTTTATTTTATTTATTTGTTCACTGAATATAGTCTTCTGTCTGCAATTCTGTTATTTCTTTCATTGAATATTGTGATCTGTTCCCCACCTTCCTTCCCTGTTGGTGTCTTCTTATAGTTGGCGGCTTTGCAGTTGCCTGCCCCCTACTGTAAATTTGATCTGGGACACTCCTGTCAGTCTAGTGTCATTAGCTCATTCTACCCAATACAAAGAGAACATTTGCAAAGGCCCTAGTGTCATTAGCTCATTCTACCCATTACAAAGAAAACATTTGCGAAGGCCAACCCACTTCCTAACCTCTGGCTTCTCCTTTCTCCCTTTCCTTTACAAAAAAAACAAAAACTTGCTAGATTCTCCCTGTGTTCTGCTTAACTATAACAAAAAAAAATTACGCTTGTTTGCTGCCTTTCCTGTAATTAGTCTAGTCCAAATACAGATTTGCTATATCCAGGACTGTTTGTAAGCTTCTGAGCCCCCCAAGCCTGTCTGTGTTTCAGGGGAGCCTGCTAGCTTATCAGTGGGACTGGTAAGCACTAGGTAACCTATCTACCACAATAGAAGTGGTTTCTGGCTCAGAAATTGTAGTTATTGTCCGTTTGGTCAGTTTTTCCATCTCTCTAAACTTCCTGATTTAAAAGCCCGCATTTGTACTTGTTCCCCGCTTCCTTTAACTAGTCTAGTCCATGTACAGATTTGCTGTATCCAGGACTGTATGTAAACTTCTGAGCCCCCACAAGCCTTTCTGTGTTGGAGGGAAACCTTCTAGCTTATCAGTGGGAGTGGTAAGCACTAGGTAACCTATCTACCACATAAGCAGTGGTTCTGGCCCAGAAATTGTAGTTATTGGTCGCTTGGGCAATTTTTCCATCTCTCTCAACTTTCTGATTTAAAAGCCACATTTGCACTTGTTTCTTTCCTGTAACTAGTCTACACTTCAGATACAGATTCTTGGTTTTAGCACTTGAATTTGCTTATTTGTGCTCAGCACGTGTTCAGAACTTGTTGTAAGCACTAAATAAGCTACAAATTACTACAGCACTTAACCTTCCTCATTACCTTGAGGAAAACAGTTTTTGTACTTACTTTCCTCACTTGCTTAGAAAAAAAACAGCTCTTGTACTCGCTTTCCTCACTTGTCTACAGGGAAATAGTTTTTTATTCAGGCATGTCCAAGGGTCAGCTCCCAGTGTTCTCTCCTATCTGATGAATCTGGGCATCTTGGGGCAATGTAGCAATTGCTTCATGTACACAGACAACCCTATCCTCCTACCACCCAGCACTACAACCTGTGAGAGATGCACTTATCTGGCCAAACTGGAGGTAAAGCTCTCTCCATCCAAGACTGAACTTGACAGTCAAGAGGAGAAGGTAAACACTTGCACCACACCACACATCACATACTCCCACTAAACCTACACCACCAAAATCCACACACAAAAACATTCGCAGAGGCTCTCAATAATAATCTGCTCAAGCAACAGAGACCGCCAAAGAAGAAATGCAATCACATCCACCCCCTCAACACACCCCAAATGACATAGCTCACAGATTCGGTGTGCCAATCAACCACAGCCCATAAGGCAAAACAACATACCCAGCAGACTAGTAATAGGTGACTCTATAGTCAGGCACACTGATGCCCCACTCACCAGGATAAAGAAGGAGAAGATCACTGTCAGCTGCCTGTTGGGTGCCAGGATACGCCACATAACCCACACACTCAGGTCACTCCACAACACGTACAAATATGACTCTGTCATTGTCCATGTTGGTGTGAACGACCTGAGATGTACTTCCCTGGACTACATGAAGAGAGACATGGAAGAGCTCTCCGATCTTGTAGCCCAGCCAGGTATGACCCTAGCCCTGAGTAGCATCCTGCCATCGCCCAGAATGATACCGCAGTACAAGGACAAAATGATTAACTTCAACAATTGGTTAAGCTTCTGGTGTCATTCTAAGGGGATCCAGTATCTGTCTGCCTGGGACGACAAGATCGACAGACCGCAATGCTTTGCCAGAGATAACCTGCATCTGTCACCCCTGGGATTCTGGATACTGGTTAAGGCTTTGCAACTCCTATAGTGCCTTTTTTAGACAAGGTTCAAATAACAAATTTACCATGGTAACAGGAACAGGCAAGCAAAAACTGGGGGTAATGCTACTCAATGCTAGAAGTCTAAATCTCAAAATGCACTCCCTCGAGGTACTCCTTAAAATGTAGAACACTGAAACCTGTGCAGTGACTGAGACCTGGTTCAAGACTCCAGAGTGCACCCCTGCATTACCAGGCTATAACTCATACCACACTTTTCGGCCATCTAACCTGGACCGGAACACCAAAGGTGGAGGTGTGTCCATATTCATTGCGGATACCCACACCTCCAGGCTAGTTGCTCAGCATAATGCATCCGAGGTTACCCAAGTGCATTTAACTCTGGGCAAAACTGCAATCCAAATTGTAGCTTGTGACAGATCCCCCACCATGCCTCAGGATTCCCACTCCTCTTTTCTTGATATACTGGAAAATATTAGAGTTCAACCAAACACCCTAATAATGGGCGATTTCAACTACCCCACTATTAACTGGGAAAACTACTCAAGTACCAACTCCTTATTCAACGCTTTCTGGAATTCATAAATTCCAATGCCCTGGATCAACTCTTCCACACCCCCACCAGAGGCAACACTATCCTAGACCTAATCATTACCAACACGAGTGACCGGTGTTCCACACCTGAAGTCAACTCCTCGTTGGTCAGATCAGACCATAAGCTAATCACCCTAGATATCCACATCCCGCCCCCACCCTCCATTAAGGAAACCAGGTTAAAACATTTCTCCAAACCCAACTTCATGCTTCTTAAGACAGAAGTGGCAAACTTCATGATACCCATGTAGATGGACAATACAGTTACAACTGCTGAATCCTACACAAATGCACTCGTTAAGCACTTACATGAGTGCATGGATCGTGCTATCCTGAACAGAACCAAAATGCTATCCTCCAAAAAAGGAAGCCAATCTGGTGGTCCCCCTGCCATAAACAAACTCTACAACAGAAGGAAGAAACTGTTGCAAAAGACAGTAAAATCCCATGAGTGGAGGAGCTCTCTGGTCAGCCTCAGTAAGAAGCTAAGATCCCTTATAAGATCCTCCAAAGCTAGCTAGAAAAACAAAATCGCCACTGATTCTAAGGACAACCACAAATCCTTCTATAGCTATGTCAGGAATCTCAATGGCAACACCCAGATCTGCTATGAGTTACAGCACAACGGCATGAAAATTACAGATCCAATTGATATTGCCAACATCCTGGCAGATAGGGTCAGTGATAACTTTACCCCCCCCCTCTCACCCCCTAAAGGGCCCATATCTATACAGGAAGAATGCAGAGTCCCTGTAATCACAACTACACAGGTAAAAGCTCCACTCTCTAAAGCCAAAAACACAGCATCCTTGGGACCGGACAACATCCCAGGCTACATTTTACATGAACTTCAGAATGACCTGGCTCTCCACCTAAGCACTATGTTCAATCATAGCCTCACATCAGGTTTTGTGCCCAATGAATGGCGCACAGCAACAGTTATCCCACTCCACAAAGGGGGAGCTACTATTGATCCCGGGAACTATCACCCTATTAGCCTGATGAGCTTGTCTGTAAGGCCTTGGAACGTATCATCATGGAACTCATAAACAAAGACATTGGTAACCTCCAAACTCTGGACCCCACCCAGTTCAGGTTTGTGAAAGGCAGAACATGCCTTCTGAACCTGATCGACTTCTTTGAGGCAGTCACCAAAGCTGTAGACAAGGGTAAGGTGGTTCACACAGCCTATCCTGCCCTCAACAAGGCTTTCAACACCATCCCCCATTCTGGAATTATAGATAAACTCACCAAACTAGGTATAAATCCTTAAATCACAAGATGGGTTGCCAACTGGCTCACTGACAGAACCCACACTGTAAAAGTTGCAGACTCCAAATCGGACTTCAAACCAGTGGCAAGTGAAGTATCACAGGGCTCAGTCCTGGGACCTCTCCTGTTTGGTATCTACTTCTCTGAAGTACAGGCTAACACAGAAGGCCTTTGGCTAATGAAGTTCACAGATGACTGCAAACTGGGAGCCATAGTTGAGTTCTCAAAAGATGTGGACATTCGACAAAAGGGTCTCACTGAGACAGATGACTGGTGTCAGAGCCATAGCCTCAAGCTCAATGCCAAAAAGTGCATTGATATCCCCTTTGGTAAAAACTCTGTACCCTTCCCTAATCTGATCAGTAAAAAAAAAAAAAAACAGTTCCCTATACTAATCTGGTATGTCCAAGGGTCAGTTTCAAGGTTACTCTCCAGTCCAGCTGGTGAATCTGGGAATTTTGAGGCAATGTTACAATTGCCTTATGTATACAGACAACCCTCTCCTCCTTCCAACCAACTCTAATACATGTGAGAGATGCAGTTACACAGCCAAACTGGAGGCAGAGCTCTCTCAACCCAAGACTGACACAGTCAGTCAGGAGGAAAAGGTAACCACCCACACCAAAAATCCAGTCTCACACAGACCTATTGCATCTGCATACCCAACACAAACACACAAAAACATACTCGGAGGCTCTAAATAAAAATCTGCCTAAACAGCAAAGACCTCCTAAGCAGATATCCAAGCAACAGCCACCCCTCAACAATACCCACAAATCACATATCTCACAAAATCAGTGTGCCTCACAGTCACAGCCCTTAAGGCCAAACAACACACCAAATACACTTGTCATAGGGGACTCTATTGTCCGGCACACTGACATCCCGCTCACCAGACTGAACAAGGAGAAGGTCACTGTAAGCTGCCTGTCGGGTGCCAGGTTCCGCCACATAACGCAAGCATTCAGGTCACTCCAAAGCAAGTACAAGTATGACTCCGTCATTGTCCATGCTGGTGTGAATGACCTGAGACGTACCTCCCTGGACTACATGAAAAGAGACATAGAGGAGCTCTCTGACCATGTAGCCCAGGCTGGTATGACCCTGACCTTGAGTAGCATCTTGCCCTCACCAAGAATGATGCCACAGTATAAAGACAAAATGATCAGTTTCAACATTTGGCTAAAGTATTGGTGTCATTCAAAGGGGATCCCAGTGTCTGTCAGCCTGGGATGACATGCTCGACAAGCCATGTTGCTTCGCTAGGGATGGCTTGTACCTGTCACCCTTAGGCTTTCGTATACTGGCCAAGGCTCTTGCCACCCCCATAGTGCCTTTTTTAGGCAAGGCTCAAAGGACAAACCCACCTCCATAGACAACCCACGGATACGAAAACTAAAGGTAATGCTACTCAATGCCAGAAGTCTAAACCTCAAGATGCACGCACTTGAGGCTCTCCTCAGTATGGAGAAAATAGATGTCTGTGCAGTAACAGAAACCTGGTTCAGGACTCCTGAGAGCACCCCAGCACTACCAGGTTATAACCCATACCATGCGTTTCGGCCCCAAAACTCGGACCGAAGCACAAAAGGAGGGGGAGTATCTATATTCATCAAAGATACCTACACCTCTAGGTTAGTGGCACTGCACGAAGCATCGGAAACCATCCATGTGCAACTAACAGCAGGCAAAACTGCCTTTCAGTTTGTAGCCTGCTACAGAACACCCTCCCTATTACAAGAACCCCACTTGGCATTCCTGAGAACACTGGAGAATATGAAGGTCTCTCCAAACACTGTGTTATTGGGTGACTTCAACTACCCAAACATTGACTGGGAAAACTACTCAAGCCCAAACACCCTCGCCCAACGGTTCCTTGAATTTATAAACTCTAACTCAATAGAACAACCGGTCACCACTCCCACAAGAGGGAACAACATATTGGACCTGGTCATCACCAACATAGGGACTCTATGTTCCACACCAGCGGTAAACCCCTCATTGGTAGTATCAGACCATAAACAAATTTCCCTGGACATCCATATCCCGTCCACACCCCCAGCCAAGGAAATCACTGTAAAGAATTTCTCAAAAGCCAACTTTGCACTTCTCAAGACTGGGGTGAAATCCTTCAAAGCCCCTGGGCCAGAGGATAATACAGCCCAATCCGCAGAATCCTTTACAAATGCATTCTATGAGCACTTGCAGGAATGCATGGATCATGCTATCCCAAATAAAACCAAGACTCACTCCTCCAAAAACAGGAGACCGGTCTGGTGGACCCCGGCCATAAATAAGTTATACAACAGAAGGAGGAAGCAACTACATGACAGAGCAAAACCCCAAAAAGGGAAGGCATCTCTGATCAGTATTAGCAAGAAACTTCGATCCCTCATAAAATCATCAAAGGCCAGTTTCGAATGAAAAATTGCCCTAGACACTAAAGATAATCAGAAGGCCTTCTTTAGTTATGTCAGGAAAATGGGCGGAAACTCCCAGATATGCTCTGAATTGTTGCATAACGGTACAAAATATACTGAACCTACAGACATAGCCAACATCCTGGCAGACAGATTCAGCGCAAACTTCTTCCCCCCCAAAAGAGCAAATGCCTATCCCAACTGAATGTAACCTCCCTGACATCACAGATGCACAGGTGAAAGCTGCCCTCTCCAAAGCAAAAAACACAGCATCTATGGGACCGGACGGTGTCCCAGGCTGTGTCTTACCCGAGCTCCAAGAAGAACTGAACCCTCACATTAAGTCACTGTTCAAACGTAGCCTTACTACAGGATATATACCCAAAGAATGGCGTACAGCTACAGTGGTCCCATTCCACAAAGGTGGTGCCACAACGGACCCCGGAAACTATCGCCACATAAACCTGACTAGTCTGGTCTGTAAAGCTATGGAGCATATTATCATGGAACTCATAAACAAAGACATTGGGAGCCTCCAGACACTGGACCCTACCCAATTCGGCTTTGTTAAGGGCAGATCTTGCCTCTTAAACCTAGTTGATTTCTTTGAAACAGTTACCAAAGCCACAGATGAGGGCAAGGTAGTCCACACAGCCTACCTGGACCTTGCAAAAGCCTTCAACAAAATACCCCACTCGGGCATCATAAATAAACTTACCAGCTTAAATATCAACCCCTATATCACAAGATGGGTTGCAAACTGGCTCAGAGATAGAACCCACATGGTCACAATCGCAGGTGCCATGTCCGAATCCAAACCAGTTATAAGTGACGTCCCACAGGGCTCAGTTCTGGGACCTCTCTTGTTCAGTATATACTTCTCTGAGGTTCAGGCTAACACAGGGGGATTATGGCTGACAAAGTTCGCAGATGACTGCAAACTGGGGGCCATAATCGAATCTCCAGCTGACACAAGCATCCTGCAAAAGGGTCTCACAGAGATGGATGCTTGGTGCCAGAGCCACGGCCTCAATCTAAATGCTATAAAGTGCATAGTCATCCCCTTTGGGAAAAACAAGTTGCCCACAAATTACCACATAGGTGGGTAATCCATCAAGTATGGAAGTAATTAGAGATTTGGGGACCAACGTAGATAGTAATCTCTCCTTTGATAATCACATTGCCAAAGTGGTTAGAAAGGCCTTCTTATATAGCCCACCTTATCACGAAAGGGTTCGCATCTAGATCAAGATAGGTCATTGTGCCCCTCTACTAGTCACTCATCAGGTCCATAATTGAATACAATGCCCCTTTTGGGATGTACCTTACCCGACACCTGCAGCAACTGGAGAGACCCCAAAAGTACCTCACCAAGAGGATCATGGGCTACAAACAAATGTCCTATGCAGCTCGACTAAAGAAACTCCAGCTCTACTCAGTTGCTTACCGCCTACTCAGAGGTGATCTATGCCTGACGTACAAAGCCATGTCAAACCCAGAATTAATGGACATGCTCCACCTCAAAAAATCCAAGTCCCTTAGAGCTACACACTCCAGGGACCTAAACCTCAACACAAAAATAAACAGGACATGCTGGAGGGACAGATTAATTTCCCAGAGGCTCCCCTCACTCTGGAATAGAATCCCAATTCATGTTAGACATAGCCCCTCACTAATCCTCTTCAAGCGAAATCTGGACGCGTGGATGGGAAATCGCAAATTCACCCCTGGGATCTCTTCTGTGTCCCTGCTAGACAGAGGCACAGTAAACTAATCTTAAAAGGGTACTTTCTGTGACCTACTTTACAGAGGCACAGTGGGCTAATCTAATAGGGAGGCGGAAGCCAAATACACTCTGGCTAGGCTTATAAATGCCCTAGGGCAGATAGCCTAGTATCAACCTATGAACTACCACATAAACGGCAGTCAACTTAACTCCAAATGTGTGATGAGACCTTGGGACCCAGGTGGACAGTAGTCTCTCCTTTGATAATCACATCGCCACAGTAGTCAGGAAATCCTTCTAGGTGGCACACCTCATCACAAAAGGGCTCTCATCCAGGAAAAAAGAGGTAATTGTTCCCCTCTACTCTACACTCATTAGATCCATTATAGAGTACAACGCCCTTTTGGAACGTACCTCACAAGACATCTGCAGCAGCTGGAAAGGCACAGAAGTACCTCACAAAGAGGATTATTGGCCTCAAACAGATGCCCTACACTGACAATCTCAAAAGGCTCCAATTTTACTCCGTAGCATATCGCCTACTCCGAGGTGATCTCTGCCTAACACATAAAGCTATGTCAAACCCAGAGCTGTTGGACATGCTGCACCTAAAGAAATCCCAATCCCTCTGAGCTGCACGCTCTAGGGACCTAAACCTTGTCACCACAATAAACAGGACATGCTGTAGGGATAGATTCCTGTCTTGATGAGTGGATGGGAAATAGGAAATACACCCCGGGGATCACTTCTGTGGCTCTGCTCGACCGGGGCACAGGAAAATAACTTTTGTGGGTGGCGTAAGCCAGGGAACCTTGTTGGCTAGGCTTACTTAGGCCCTTGGGCCAATAGCCTAGTACCTACCTATGAACATTATACTCCATTCTTAGGTGGAGAAATTACTCATGTAGAGTGGAGGCAGTGAGGAATCTGCTCAGTTTACAGTTTGTGAAAATATTTTTACTTGCTCACTGAAAATCACCAGTGTAACATCCTTGTTCAACATTTAGGAGAAACTAGTCTGAAAGCCAACTCTGCAGAATTCAAAACTCAAGATTTATTTTCAGTTTGTTGACCTGGCAGTTGGACTGTTGATTGACTCTTCAGCCATGACCCAGGCTCCTGAGCAGCACATGCATTCAAGTTCTTTCCAATCAGGTATACATATATTCAGTTGATTACAATTGCAAATACAGTAAAGCAGTGGTTATAACAGAGCAATAAAGAGACCATTTAATAGCTAATAATCTGATTATAGTAAAAATTTGTACAGTAAATATTTACATTATTAACAACTGCTGTAGCACTGACACTGTTTTAGCCATTAGCAGTCTAAAATTTGCAGGTGGATTCATTGATGGGGTGTTTGCACATGTCTACCCCAAATTCCTTAATTGTTGATAAAGCTTTAATTTCTTTAGGTAGATGATTCCAAGTGGCAGGACCAACGAGTGAGAAAAAGTTTTTCACCAATTTTATTCTTGAAAGGGAGCCTTAGAGCTGAATGGCCTAGTGGGCTAATACACTATGCTGTAGTTGCCAGGGTCCTGGGTTCAAGACGTGGCAAGGGTGAATTGTGATGGGAGGTTGGCATAATGGTTAAGGTGTTTATCTTACAGACAGAAGGTGCAGAGTTTGATTCTGGCATGGGGCTAATTTGCTAGGCTTAAAATGGCCCACATGGGAAATTAGCCAAATACCAACCTACCTACCACCCCCTAGAAGTGTAAAATTTGACTGACTACTTCTCAAGGAGTAGGTCTGTTCCTTGAGTTTCAATTTTGATCTTACTGCTGGAGAGTACTCTAGTTTTAAGATTTTAAATAAGCACCTGAATAGGTATGATGTCCTATAATTAACAGACTATCAGTGGATGTCCTTAATTAGGCTGCAGTGGCGTGTCAGGGGATCAGCTAATACAGCAAATTTCAAGATCTCCTTCTAAACAATTTGTATTTTATGTGCATTACACAAAGAATTCAAGGACAGCAAAGCCATTGTATTTTCAGGTTTAGGTAGAACAGTTTTAGCAATAGCTTCTCTGGCTTCGGGGAAAAGTAGGTAAGAAATTTTGTATTTAATTTTTGCCATTTTATTAGCAGTTTTCTTTGTGAAATAACTTTATTTAGTCAGTATGGGTTGTGAGTGACAGTTCTGTGTCCAGTATTAAGCCTAGGTATTTATATTTGCAGACATTTGGAATAATGTTGCCTTCCAAGTAATTTTGCATAAAGCTGGGTACGCTAGCCGCTTTATGGGTGAGATAAACTAAAGCCAGTAAAAATGCAATGTTACGTTAAGTTTGTTATTCTTTGCCCACTGACAAAGTTTTGTGAAAACTTAATTGAAAATATCCTTGTAGAACTCAATGTGATTTATTGGCTTGGAGAAATAATATATCATCTGCATACCTAGAATGTATTCTGCTACAAGATTAACAAACAGAAAAAAAGACGTGGGCCTAACCGAGATCATTGATGAACTCTTGTACTGAGGGTTCCTTCTGATGAGAATTTGTTGAGTGCATATATTTGAAGTGTTTCCTAGAAGATAATTTGAAAACCAGGTTAAAGTTTGTGTCTTTCGGCTTTTCCCGGTTAGGGGTCGCCATAGCAGAACTCCGGTCTGGTAATGATTGGCAGTAGAGTTTTACATGCTGGCTTGCCGGGCCTAACGCACAACCTTCAACGACGGAACGCCCATTCACGCATGTCACCACACAGAAGACGCTCTAACTGAGAATTGAATGGGCAATGTCTAACTGAGGCGACAACGCTACCGCAGCCATACCACCGCAGTCTGAAAACCAGGTTAAAGTATTGCTTCCAAAATTCATCCTATTTATTTTGTGCAAAAGACGTTTGTGGCTGACAGTCTCAAAAACCCATGTCATGTCAAAAAAATACTCCAGCTGTTACCAACAATATTTGCTGTAATATTAATAGTGTAACTGAAAGTGCGGTTGTATAAGTGCTAAAAGTATTACATAACCCACTCTGGTGAGATTTATTTACAGGGACAGCATTAAAAAGATGCTCTTCTGCTTGGGGAATAGCATAAATCAGAATGCACCATTCTCACAAACAGTTATTCTAGGAAGTAAACAGTTGCAATTCTAACTATACAGCTTGTAGAAATCTCTGCTAGTTAACATATTTCTTCCAAGTTCCTCTCCTTATGGAATTTGTCTCCTACATCCCAAGTCTGAGTGCACTCTCTCCCTGTGTTGTGCAAACTTCATCTTCCACTATAACTGCTACCATTCTTCTGCATCTTTACTTTTACACACAGGAAGGTGTGTTTTTCTCCATAAATGTATGTGTATAGATGTATATATCTATACACAAACACACACACACACACATAATATATATATATATATATATATATATATATATATATATATATATATGAGAAAGAGACATGACCGTGAGTGCGCACACTTGTATCATTGCCCCTCTCTAAACAAACATCCTACAAGACAGAGGTTTGACAGGTATAAAAGGTTGCTTGTTTACTGATGTATGGAATGCTTGTAGTTCACAGTGCTGACAACTATTTAACATTATAGAGTTAAGATTTCTGTCAGAGAATCTATTGGACAAAGACATTAAGGGAGTCTTAAGAGATGAGTACACAGGGTGGACCACCAGTGGTCAGCAGGGATCCAGTTAAATGATAAATGGCTGCTCCAGGCTCATTTTAGATTCCTTTTCTAAAAGACGTCACTCTGGAAGATGGACTGTGGTGCTGCCAATCCCATGCTTTGGTAAAGAGTTCTAATGTGACAAGTTACACTGCTAATGCATAGGATCATAGGAGGTTACTAAGCTATTGGCCCTTATAAGCCTAGGCAAGAATTTAGCCCATGTTTAGGCAAATAAGCACCCGATGCCCTTGTCCAACAGGGACATGGGTGGAATCCCAGGGGTATATTTTCTGTTTATCATCCAGTTATCCAGGTTGCACTTAAAAAGGGGTAAAGATGTAGTCTGCTTGATGTGAACAGGAGGTCTAGTCAATAGATGGGGAGTCTCTGGGACATAACTCTGTCCCGCCAACAATTCTTGTTGATGTCACAGACCAGGTTGAGGACACACGTGCGGGTTACTCGAGTGGACCTTGACTTGCAGATATGCAGCAGTCCCATCAAGGTGTGGTCCGTGAACGCCTTGTAAGCCAGACAGAGGTCACCTCTGAGGCATCTGCATGAAACAGAGTAGAGGGATAGGGCTTTTAGCCTGTGTATGGTAGATGTTTGAGGCCATGGATTCTCCTGGTGAGGAACCTCTGTGGTCTCTCCAGCTGCGGCATGTTCTTTGCGAGATACATGCTGAAACGGGCATTGTACTCGATAATGGGCCTTATAAGGAAAGAATACATGGATGTTATAACCTCCTTGTCCCTGGATGAGATACCCTTACTTATGAGGTGGGCCATGTAAGAAGGTTTTCTGTACAACAGAAGCAACATGGTGGTCAAACGTCAGGTTGCTATCAACCTGGGTGCCCAAATCCCTCACAACTAAGTGCTTAGGACATTATTAATCTGATAATTTGTGAGGACGTCACTCTCCCCCAAAAGGGGATGATGATGCATTTTTTGGTATTCAGCTTAAGGCAGTGTTTCTGGCACCAGTCATTTGTCTGAGTGAGACCCTCTTGAAGCATGTCCCCATCACTAAGTGAATTTATGACAGCACCCAGCTTGCAGACATCTGCAAACTTGGTCAGCCATAGCCCACTGGTTTTGGCCTGCAACTCAGAAAAGTATATCCCAAATAACAGAGGCCCCAAGACCGAACCCTGGGGAACGCGGTTTGTTACAGGTCTACTGTTTGAGATGGCTTCCCCTATTTTGACTACATGGGTTCTATCAGTGAGCCAGTTTGCTACCAATCATGTAACATGTGGATTAATGCCTAGTTGAGAGAGTTTATCAATTATACCAAAGTAGGGAATAGTGTCAAAGGCTATGGCCAGGTTGTCTAGGTAGATGATGTGCACTGCGTATTCCCCTCATCCATGACTTTGGTGACTGTCTCAAAGAAGTCAACCAAATTTAGAAGACATGACCTCCCCTTGACTAAGCCAAACTGTGTGGGATCAAGTCTTTGGAGGTTGCCAATGTCCTTGTTGATGAGGTCCATGATAATCTATTCCATGGCCTTGCAGATCAGGCTAATTAGGCTGATGGGTCTATAATTTCCCATATCGGTGGGCACTCCATCTGTGTGTAAAGGGATGACAATGGCTGTCCTCCACTCAGATGGGATGAAGCCAGTACTCAGGCTTTGGTTGAATAGGGTGCCTAGTGGTGCTGCAAGTTCCTGTACGAGTTCACACAGGATGCAGCCTGGGATCTTATCGGGTCCCATGGAGGCTGTATTTTTTGCCTTTGAGAGAGCAGTGATGACCTGTTCTGTAAATATAAGGGGAAGGGGGCAGGTACTGGGGATCTACCCCATCTACAGGGTATCTACAGCACAATCTTAATTAGTCAAAAATCTAGGATCTGAAAAAGAATTCCATAGAATTCTAACTAACCTGAACAATGTTATCAGTCCAGAAATTAAACAGGTCACCTTAATGCATCACTTAAATTTTCTCAGATTCTCCTATTTCATTTCACTAACTGGGTAAATCCCGCTAAGCCAGAGACACAACTAAAGATGATCTGGGAAAAAAATCATAATGGAAAATCAAGGACTGTTTAGTGTGTCCACCAGTAATGGTGCCACCATGATGTCTTAGGAAGTTATTTTTCAGCTCTACTCTTCATCAATCCCAGTAATACTTCTAGGATTCTGTATGCAATGGATATTACTATGAGTTATCACTCAATTCCACAACTGACAAACCTACAAAACTTCCTGCACTCCCCTTGGAGTAAACACCTCCAGAGATTATACAGTTCCCAGTGAGGAACTCGTACAGAGCAAACATCCTCGTGGATATGTGTCCTTCCACAGCCCTTAAGAGAGCAAGTGAGCACAGCCCCTATAGTCCTTTCTCACTTTAAACTGAACACCAGCTCTGGGATCCTTTGTAGAACCCCATACATACAGGCCAAAGTGAGGGCTGTAGCCATCCCTCTAAGCCATGCACCAAACTCTGTATGCTAATGCTGTAGCTATCCTGATCGGCTGCAACCATACGGAATATTCTTATTCTAAGTTTTATGTAAACATTGTTTTTTTTTACCCTACCATATTGGACACAAGCGCTGCCTTTCCCCCAGCCTCATTTCACCTCCCAATATCAGGTTGCTATGGCAATTGCTTGTTAGACACATTATAGGTGCATGAAGCTATACCCAGACACCCTTTATTAACTATTCATAAGGGCTATGTTGGGACTCGTTTCTGAACCAAAGCTTGTAGTTTATCATCAGCACTGCAGTTAAACATTCATGGGCTGCAAATTTGATCTTCTGAATCCCACCTATTTTTCATTGTAGCATTTATTCTTGCCTAGCTGCTGCATGATTCTAAGTTGCCTTTTGTTCTTATTATCTGTTTCTGGACTACTTAGTCTACTTGGATACATTGTTCCCCTCGATTAATAAGCAGAAATAAAATTCAGTTCCACAGCAGTTCATGGTGGCTTCAACAAAAATAATCTCATCCAAAGAAAAACAATGTTCTTGCAGTTCTTACGCACAAAAACTAATGAAACTCAGAGAGGTACTGACAAACTATAGCGGTTTCCCAGCTCTACTGCCTATCTCTTTGGTACAGATTTTCTTTGTTTTTATTCAGAGGACAAACCATGAGTAATGTTTCTTGTCTTTTATGACAAGTTCCAGCTCAGTTACTCAGGATTATGTGCACACAGTACACTCCAAATATCCTGCAGGTGGACATGGCAGAGTGCACACACTTACTGTTCCGCTGTCATTTAATTACTTTTCAAAACAGTTTGTATCTGAAGAATAAAGACAGTAACCTGTCCTTTTTTAAAAGCAGTAAAGGGAATAACAAGACAGGAATCCAAAGACATATGCAGAGCTTATGTTGAGTAATTTACATTAAATTATGAACATTTTCACCTTAGTGACAGTGAAAAGGTGCAGCTGCGAGGTATTGTGAAGATAAGTACGCAGTCAGCTCAAGCAATGGGGTATAAATCAGCAGGCAATGACTGCCATTACCCAAGTTGCATGCTAAAAAAAGAAAAAAAAAAAATCTGTGTTCTTAGTACTTCAAAGAATTTTTTTTCTTGATCTGAGACAGAGATCATATTTTCAAGGGATCAAGCTGCTAGGCAATGAGACATTCCCCACAGTACTTTTGGCTATGGAAGACATGGCCAAAGTCAAATTCACCTACAGAGACTAATGGCTGTCACACATTCACTGTGGGCACAGAGAAACAGCAATACTATGCCAACAGCTTCAACAACCAAGTGCATGGGGACACAGAAAGTAATGTGTGCTGTGCTTTGTGTACAGTATATTCTTATGTAACAGCAGCATATTCAAGTATGCTAGAGCAGGATGGAATTCCTGCATACTGCTGTAGTCACAATTATGCTCCAGTATGTGTTTAAGGCAATGTTCCCTAGGCATTGCAAAGGGGCAAAGGTTCATACACAACATTAATAAAGGCACTGCCTAATGTACACTGCATTTTAACTGCCACTTACATGCCCACTGGGTATCCTGCTGCTGACACCTTCCATACTGCTGGCTGTCTCTAGGTGCCTTAGGGACCATGGACATTATTTCCCCAGGAGCATGTGGTTACTGAAGTTTGGGAATGCAGCTTCATGCATCTCTATGCAGACAGTGAATTTGTGGCAGCCATATGTTTCTGTAGCTGAATTCCACTTCAGCTATGTGCCTCCAACAAAAAGCACCACGGAAAAATCTTGCCTCCTAGCACCCTAATCTCTATTTTCAAAACATTTCTAAAGCGGCTTTTAATTTTTGGCTACCTTGTCTGTGAAGTTGCCATTCAAACCTATTTTATGGCTTCTTTATCGAAAATCTTCCAAAAATTCTGCTTACTACAGAATTTATCACATCTTAAAACAAAAGCAAGGGTATTGTTACACCTCAGCATCAGCAGAAATTTTTACAGAGCAGCACAAGCAGGCTGGAGACATGGCAGCAAGAGTTCCACACAAAAACAGTAAGCCATATATACTTGGCAGTCTTTACCTTCTGCTGAATCATCACAGATGGATTATATAACGGGTAGCCAAAAACTGCAGAAGCAAGTTTTTGAAAGCAGACATCAACGTGAAACTGGTATTACTGATTTTATAACTTTGTCTTACGTTTCTTAGGGGCTCTTGTGGTTAGAGTTTATGAACAATAAAATAGTGCCCTCAGATTTACTTTAAAACTGCTATTTGATAAATAGCCCAT
This sequence comes from Protopterus annectens, assembly GCF_019279795.1. Lineage (NCBI taxonomy): Eukaryota > Metazoa > Chordata > Ceratodontiformes > Protopteridae > Protopterus > Protopterus annectens. Next base: position 1,146,621,200 of record NC_056725.1, read on the forward strand.
CACAAGACAGTCCTCGACCAAAAGACAAAATATTTACAAATGCAAGTACAGTAGCACAGGCACATTCGTATGCTAACGAAAGAACTAGATAAAAGGGTTTAACAGTCAGTCTTCATCATAAAATTTATATAAAAGTTGTTCAGTAACCTCTGTAAAATGCTACACTTCACGTGTTTGAGATTTTATATATATATATATACTCTGAGCAAACAGAGATGCACATAATTTACCACCTTTCTTAAGCTAATGTGAATAATTTTAAAACAAAATATAACAGGGTAATGGGAGTACTAAATGTTATTCAGCAAGCAACAGTCTACAACAATAATGCCACTTTTATTTTTTTTTTGCCACTACTTTTCAGAAAAAAGAACATAAACCTCTCACATTCTGCACTTGCTGTTTTTCACATGACTTGTGTTCTTATGAGATTTTAAAAATAATTCCATTTCCCAATATGAAAGGGACACCCCTCCAAATGAGCTAGCAAGTATGACTGGTGCACGGCATGCCCAAACTGATAGATAAAAAAGAAAAAGCCAGCACTCAGAGGCAAACAGTGTTTTATTCCTTCCCTTCTTTTCAGACCGGTTTCGGTAACCAACCTTCTTCAGTAATAAAACATTCATAGTTCAGGAACAGTTTTTATACATATTGTATATCCCCAATTATGACATCACTTCCTCCATTTGTCTATTTAAGCCTCCAAACACATATATGAAAGGGAGTCATACTGAAGAAATATGTGGTTTGCTGTTACACATATATAATTTTATTACTCTATAGAGCGAAATAATAAATGTTGGTGGTCTTGTAGCATTTCTACTTACCATAAAACATGTTCACAATCTTTATGGTGCAATATATACATATCTAAAGCACACCTACTATTGTTTTATTTATTATTTCATTCATTTGATAATCTGAGTAGTAGACCGGAAAGTCCTTTTCAGTCAGTACTGGGACTGAAAGTCTAAATAAATCAAAAATGATTAAGTCATTGTTAGTTACATTAGACCCAAACATGAGTATGGAATAACAATATGGAAACCCTATAAGAAAACAAGCATGAGTAAACTAGAAAGAGTACAGCAGACATATACCAAGGGCATCCATGGGTGTGAAAATTTAAGATATTATGAAAGACTAAAACATCTAAACTTGTACAGTGTCTCATAGATATCTAAGAGGAAATATTATTCAAGTATATAGGGCATTTAGAGACAACTACCTCTGGGAATGTTTGGGGTTATCAAAAAGTACTAGAGAATCATCAGACAACCTACGTAGAAGATTTGATAGGAATGAGAAGTGTACTAACTGGTTCTCTGACAGAGTAGCTGATGCATGGAACAGACTACCAAATTACATTAAAGCAAGTGCTAGTTTAGATATTTTTAAGAAGAGCCTGGACACTTGTTATGGGAACAAGTGTTTTGGTATATTTAACAACGTTGTTCCGATACAATGAAGGCTGTCCTTTTACCCACGTACCATACAGCTAAGATGGTTCAAAAATCGATCTTAAACGGGTATTATGAAAAATTTATTGTAACCAAAAAAGAAAGGTACATAAAATAAAGCACTTTGAACACATAAAAACACATAAAAAGAAAGTAACTGATTTAGCGCTTTCATCTCCTGCACCGGAGACTTCCTCAGAATCCAGTTACCATTGACAAATCTTTGGTTGAGAATTAAGCATTTGTATAATTGATTGCAATTAGTTATAAATTCAAAGGGCTAGACTTCAATAGTAGATCTAAGCAACACTGCAAAAAACATTGTGTATAATAAAGGTTGTTAACCAGTACAACCTATTATAAATACAGGAAAAACAAAAGTAATATACTGTTATAATACCAAAGAACAATTAAAAATAGGTGCGTATGTTATTGTTATTACTATTAATGTTAATATTAAAAAATATGTAAATATATATATATATATATATAATTTATAATTTAATGGAAAAAATTGTGTTTGCTAAAACCATCCCTGTCCCACAGTTATTAGGTGATTAAATAAGTAGATACTATAAGAAAATATATAAAAATTATTAAAAATAATAGATTGTTATAATTAATGAAATTTATTAATATTGAAGTTAAAAATTATATATATATATATATATATATATATATATATATAAAATATATTAAAAAGTTAAAACCATTTTTAAAAAATTATTTTTAAAAAACTAATTTTGTTCAACTAATGTTGGTTTTTCAGGCTTTCTTTATTGTTGTTCATTTTACCTTTTCTTTGGGTCTGCTGCCAATGTTTTTAATGCCGGAGTTATGGAAATGTGGTCATTTAATCCTTTTGAGCAGCTGAGATTAGACGCATGTAGTGGAAAAGGTAAACTGGTACAAATAAGGACGTTATTTTTGAGCTATGATACAGAATTGGAATTACCTAGACATAGTAAGGTCTTGCTAAGTCTAATTATGGTGGCTGCCAAAAACACAATGACTAGAAAATGGAAATCAAAGTCTAAACCAACTGTACTAGAAGTAGTGAATATAACAACAGGTACAAAACAACTGGAATTGGGATATTTAGAAAAAGGTAGGAGCAAATTAAATAGAAAAAGGGAATTGTGGGAACAATACACGCAGAGGCGGAATGAAATTTAAAAGAAGGCAGGATTTGAATAAGTTATCCAATGTTTGACTGACAATGACTAGATAGATTATAAATTATGTATAATGTTTGAAACTAAAATTATATCAGCATGATCCATCATGTATAATTTTGAAACAAACTATGTCAATACGATTTCTTTTCATTTATATAAATGTATGACTGCCTATCTCATACGTGATAATTTGATAAAGATGTTAAAAGGAAAAAAAAGAGGACAGTGTTAGCTAAAGGAGATCATTTTGCCTAACTCAAGTGAGTTGACTGGAGATCATGAATCTTTGTAAGCATGTCATCATGTAGCAAATAGAACAGTTTTAAGGTTTTAAGTGCTTTGCTTGTACTGCGAGAGATCTCTGCACTACTTGACTGCTGAAAAATCTAAAGTTGCTACAATGCAGTTTATCAGCAGATCACCACAGATTTACAGCACTTCTTGTTTAAGCCTCTAAGAGCAATTAGAAATTCTTCAACACACAATATCTTTTCTCAGAACTTAGGAAACTTGGAAGGAAACAAGGACTTGTTAAAGTGGAACTATTCCTTCCTGCACCTTCAAACAGTGCACAGTTGTCAAGTTACAATGGACGTGTGGTATTATACAGGAACCACAGAAGTGAAAACATAATATCACAGACAAAACAGAGTGCAGTTCAGGGCTTCAGTCCCTCAGCTTGTACTTGCCTACTGTATGATTCTGAGCAAGTCGGTTGAGCAGAAAGTGCCCCAGGCTAGATGTGAAAAAGATCCATGTGGAGCAGTGCTTTACCCTGGTTAGCATACAAACACACACACGGAAATAAATGCACATCTGTCTCATAACTGAGAAACTCTAATACTTAAATTCCTACAACAAAATCATTCACAAATTCCAAAGACAAACCTAGTCCAAATGGTATTACAACTTCAAAAATCTGCTGCATAATTTTTAGGTGAGTAAATACTGATCATTTAAAACAATGTTTTGATGCATGCCCCCACCCACTACACTAGTGTACAGTAAAAGGACTGGTTAATAAATAAGGGAACATCTAAACAGAATTTTAGCTCCCACTACAACAACTACAGCTTAATGCAAATCTGCACCAAGTTATTTGCAAGGTGTGATACAATAAAAGAAGGCAATTCACGGGAAAGCTGAAAATGCAAGGGATGGTGATGACAGGAATGGGAAGAACTGGATGAAATGTATTGAACAGAATGATACAGAGACTGCAGTGTATGGGTGGGAGGTGCAGGACATGCTAGAAATCACAGAAACAGATCAGGTATCTATGGCATTTCTACTTGAACATCTAAAGCAATGTACATATGGTACAGCATTATCAAATATTAAACAGCTGAAGTATTACAGCAGAAACACTAATACACGCTGACCAAGTAAGAGGTTATGCTAGGAGATGCTTAAGAAATAAAAAAAAAAAAAAAAAAAAAAAAAAAAGAAAAAATGAAAAGGGAAGACAATACGAGGCAGTTGAAACTGTAACACAGAAAATTTCAATTACAAAACAAGAAATGCTCAAAGGAGGCACTTGTCCTCAAACAGCTGAAGAGGAATGCAAAACAATGCTTGTGATTTACAGTCTCAAGAGAAAATAAATGATCCAATCTCCAGTTTCTGCTTACCTATCTCAAGCTCATTAATGCTCCTATTTTTATCTACATATCTCAAAGCTTCCTATGCTTTCATCATATTTCCTCCTCCTTGCACTTCCTAAATATTGCCTTAGCTATCACTGTTTAGAACAAGTAACCCTAGCATGGCAACAATCAGTCATATTCCTGTTCATATACCATACATGTATCTCAAATATTTACCACCAAACCCATGATACTGATCTACTATCAGTCATTTATCTATGATGGCACAAGCTATTTCAAAGCTAGTTTGTTTGCTAACTTTTTTCCACTTTATATTACTCTCTCAATTTTTATTGTTTATGTATAAACTATTTACTACCTACATTTACCAAAGTTATGTATTCGTGATTTCTTGTATTGTTTGCAACGTATTTTTGTGATGGAACTTTTCTCCCCGGGCCTCCACTGAAAATGGATCACTGGCCCAGTCGGGCATCCCCAGTAAACAAATTTAAAATAAACTGAAAAAAAGAGAAAACCAAATGACAAAAGAAAAAAAGTAAAATTCAGAAAACAAAGCAAATGTGTTAAATCCAAAATGCTTATTTGCACTGATAATTAACTAAAAGCAAAAGTAAGAAGGGAAGAGGAAACATTGTAAATTAATAAGCAGCATAAGACAGCAAGGGATTCTGCAAAAAAATTGCTATTACTTTGCTGTGCACACAGACTGTATACATTTCTTTAAGTTCAGTATAGACTACAGAGTGTTGATCCTTGTATCCTTCTCTTGGTTAATTTGTAGAAAACTGGCGACAAACTTCACGATTTCACTTCAAAAGACAAAACACAGTATTTGAAGTGACATGGCTCTAATGAGATGTCTGTGTACAACCAGCCACATGCAGCCTCGTCAGTTCAAAAATAAACCCGCTGAACTTACAAGCAAAGCAACTACAACATCATTTTCCTATGTGGGGGCTGCTGTCCCCATATCCCTCACTTAAAGAGCATCTTTAAGGTGGTGAAACCAGCTTTTATTTTTACATTAATACTGGTTTACATGCATCCGTGTGCATGCAAACCCTCTTTTTTTGTAAAAGTAAAAGATGGCTTCAAGACTTTGAGAAAAATAGGTTTTAAAAAGGCTTCCAAACATGGTAATGTACTCCTACCATATTTATGGCATGAATATTAATATGCTGGCAGGTGGTCATGTCCGATTACAATACATTTGTGTATTACAGACTTTTGAATACTTTTTAATCTAAAAATACAAGTTAGTTTAACCGGGTCTATATCACCTTGTCGAAGGTTCATTACCAAGAAAAAGAAGTTATGTCCTTACCATAACGTTCCATGTGGAGTGTTCATCTCGCCTTGGTTATTACACATGGGTTCGGAGCCGATCCTCGGCTCCGTGCCGGCCGACTGCAAGCTCTGCATCGAGAAGAAGCTCGAGGACATCTAATACCCACAATCCCCCTCTGCCTTTACCTCAGATCTAGTTTGCAAGCAAACCAGACAACAATCACGCATACATGCCAAACTATATACATAATTACCTATATACAACATACCAAGGGTATGATAGTAATACCAACACTGCAACAGCAGAAGGAGAATATTCCAGACCAGGCACCAAATCGAGCGTTCTTCCTAAGGGTGGGAAGGGTGGGAGTGTAATAACCAAGGCGAGATGAACACTCCACATGGAACGCGTTATGGTAAGGACATAACTTCTTTATGTGAGAGTGTTCAATCTCGCCTTTGTTCTTACACATGGGTAGCGTCCCTAGCTCCATGATCCTGAGGAACTCAAGGGAGAACGTTCTTGAGCACAGTGGAACCAAAGGTTGCCCTATCCCTAGAAACCCTGTCCACTTTGTAATGAGAAATAAACGTATGTGGTTTAGCCCAAGTAGCAGCCGCACAAATGATGTCTAAAGGTAGACGAGCTGCATGAGCCAAAGATGTAGAAATTGATCTGGTAGAATGTCCTCTGGGTTTTGCTGATAATGTTTGATCAGAATTTTCATAAACATAAATGATACAATCAGTTAGCCATTTAGAAAGAGTTCGTTTCGTAACTGCAAGACCCTTTCTGCTGTCAGCAAAAGCTATAAATAGCTGATCAGATTTCCTGTGATCTTTTGTTCTATCCAAATAAAATCTGAGTTGTCTATGGACGTCCAGTTTGTGCAACATATACTCTAATTTATTAGAGTGGTCATTAAAGAAGGTGGGTAATTCAATGGATTGATTAATATTACTAGTAGAACAAACTTTGGGAAGAAAGGATGGATTAGTGCGTAGGGATACTCTGTCTGAATGAAAAATTAAATAGGGATGCTTGACCGAAAGCGCCTGCAGCTCAGACACCCGTCTAGCCGATGTAATAGCCACTAGGAATAATGTTTTCCATGACAAAAATTTCAAAGTGCAACTTGAAGCTGGTTCAAAGGGTGGTAGCATCAATTTAGAGAGCAGTAAATTTCAACGGAGCTGTAACAGGGTCCAACTGATGTGATTCCGCCCAGAAGACAAAACGTTTCCATTTACTAGTATAAGTCTTTATGGTAGAAACTTTATGAGAAGCTACCAAAATATCCTGAACCGCCGAAGTAAGGGGAATTGACCTGGCTAAAAAGGGAAGCGGAGCAGCCAAGCTGCTAGATGGAGAGATTCCAGGGATGGGTGAGGAACTCCTGACGAGTGAGTCAGTAGATCTGGCTCTGGGTCCAGCATCCAAGGTCCCCGAATGCGGTGATGCAAGAGAAAGGGGAACCAAATTTGACGAGGCCAGAACGGAGCAATGAGAATTATAGTCCTCTGAAGGTTGTTTGCTTTCTGAAGAAACTTTGCAATCAGGGGAAATGGAGGAAAGGCATATAGGAGACCCGGGGGCCAATCGTGCACCAGTGCGTCCCTTGGGACTTCCCCTGGAGGGGGTAATAGGGCAAAGTAGCTCCTGCATTTGGCGTTCATTGGAGACGCAAACAGATCGCAGGTAGGCTGGCCCCATTTGCGAAAAATCTGTTCCGCAACTGACTGTTTGAAGGACCACTCGTGAGGCAATAATATTGCCCTGCTCAGCCTGTCGGCTATGACGTTGGATGACCCCGGGATGTGCGTTGCGATCAGAAAGCGACCGGTGGACTCTGCCCATTGCCAAATTCTCATGGCCTCTCTGCATAGTTGGTAGGACCTGGTTCCCCCTTGCTTGTTTATGTACCAGACTACGGACATGTTGTCTGTCTGAACTGCAATGGTCCCTGGAGGAAGAAGGGGAGCAAAGTGTTGCAACGCCAAAAACACTGCCCTCAACTCCAGAACATTGATGTGCAGATTGTACTCTAGATTGGTCCATTCGCCTTGGACTGTCTGTCCCTGAAAGATGCCCCCCCACCCTATCAGGGAAGCGTCCGTGGTTATCATCGCTGACGGTGTGGGTAGCACAAATGGTCTTCCGCCGGATAGGTTGCAAGTCTGTAACCACCACATTAGGTGTGATTTGCATGTCCTCGTTATCAAAATTTCGTGAGTCAGTGGAAGTTGTTGGAATGACCATTGTGCAAATAGAAGCCATTGTAGCACTCTCATGTGCAGTCTTCCCAGTGGTATTGCTATGAGAGAAGCTGCCATGAGACCCAAAACTTTCAGAACAATTTTTGCTGGGGATTTTCTGGACGACAGCAGAAGGGAAATGTTGAACTGAAGTGCTACTATTCTTTCTGTCAGAAGTTTTAGAATTAACTGACGCGTATCCAATTCCGCTCCTATAAATAAGATATGCTGTGATGGCTGTAGCAAAGATTTTTCGAAATTTACTGAAATGCCAAGGTGTGTACAAAGTTGTAGGGAGTAATCCCTGGCTTGTATCAGTTGACGCCTGGTGGTGGCAGACAGGAGCCAGTCGTCCAGATACGGAAACACCTGGAATCCTAGGCCTCAGATGAGACGCTACCACTGCCATGCATTTGGTGAAGACCCTGGGGCTGTGGTCAGGCCAAAGGGCAGGGCTCGAAACTGATAGTGACTGGCTCCCAGCCGAAGCGCAAGTGATCTCTGGACGCCCTGGCCATTTTGATGTGGTAGTATCGTCCTTCAGATCTATTGAGCACATCCAGTCGTCCTTCTGTAAGAATGGAAGGATCGATTGAAGCGTGACCATTCGAACTTTTCCTTCTTGACAAAGGTGTTGAGATGACTTAGGTCCAGAATTGGCCTCCAGTCCCCTGTTTTCTTTGGAACTAAAAAGAACCTTGAGTAAGTTCGAATCCTATTTGGTCCGCTGGGACTGGTTGGATGACTCTTTTTCTTAGCAGCTTTGAAATTTCTGTAGCTGCTGGTTCTCGCAGATGGGGTGGTACATCTGGGAGTTTTTTCTTTGGAATGGGGGTGGATAGAAATGGGATTTTGTAACCTCTGGATACAACGCTTATTACCCAATTGTCTGAAGAAAGGTTTTGCCAGGCCTGAGGGTATAAAGCTAAGCGACCCCAGACTGCCTCCAGAGCAGGACAGTCGGGCCTCCTCTCAGGAGTGCTGAAAAGGTTTGCCAGGGAGGTTATCCCTGTCACCTTGGTTTTGCGGACCCCCTCTGCCGCCAGGGCGGCGTCTTCCACCTCTGCCCCCCCCCTCTGCCTCTAGAGGGGGCATCACCCTGTGTGTCTGGAAAAGATCTTTGGGGTTTTCGAAACCACATTTTCCCACCACGTTGCCCTTCGGGGTACGGTCTGGAAGGAGTGGAAAAACGGACTCCGACAGCAGACAGAGTCTTTCCCTCCTGTTCACACCGGGTAAGGGTCTCCTTTACTTTAGGGCCAAAAAGTGTGGCTCCATCAAATGGGGCGTTAGTAAAGGAAGACTTGAAGGCTTCCGCAAACGAACATAAGCGTATCCAGGATTGCCTACGAAGAGCAATCGCTGAAGCCGCTGCCCTACTCGATCCTTCAGCTGCATAGGATATCAGCCTCATGGACGAGTTCACAATGGACGTAAGGGTGTTGAGATGCGCTGTAACTTTCTCTGAGATAGCGGCATCTGTAGCACCCTGGAGGGTATCTCCCAACTCTTTGACTAGATCCCTCTGTAAACGTGTAAAATGGGTCAAATAGTTCAGGGAACGCATAGAGAAAGCCGCTGAACTGAAAATGCGCTTCCCGTATCTGTCCATGGTCCTAGAATCTTTATTAGGCGGATGGACAGATGAGGAAGACTCAGACATCTCCTTTTTCGTGGCCGCTGCCACCACCATGGCGTCTACCGGAACTCCTTTGGTAAGGTAAGCTTTGTCCTGTGGTGCCGTGATGTACTTATTTGGCTTCCTAGGGACAGGTTCCACCGTGTCAGGAGTCTCCCACGCCCTTCGAGCAATTAATTCCATTAACTCATCAAAGGGCGGAGTGACCCAGGAGGAGGAAGGACGGGCACCAAATGCCTTCAGCAAAACTGACTCATCCTCAGAAGGGGGGAGGGCTTGCCAGTCACCTCTCTGTTTAAGGATCTCCAAGATGTCAGCAAAGAGACATCCTCTGAAGGTGACTTAGGGGACCCTTCTGACTCATCTAAGTCAGTATCAGATGTCAAGGATTCTTGTTGAGAATCCAAGTGTCTCCTCTTACACAGTCTTTTCCTAGGAACTTCTTCGGGGAGCATCCGAAGAAGCCTCCGAGGAAGAGGGGGCACCCTCCAGGGGTGGCTGAGACACTGGTGCCCGACGCTTGGACGTGGCCGTGGGTGCAGAGGAGGATAACGGTCCTTTGCGGGGAGGAGAAGCTGTACCTGCTGATGTGGTTGTCTGGGTAGACAACACCTTCCTCATGAGGTCGAAGGCCCCCGGGTCCCGAGTCGAGGTATCTCCCGGTTCCGAAGAAATGGGAAGAATCCCCGAAACAGGAACCGAAGGCACCGACCCCGAGGACGGAACCGAATCGATCCGTGCCGAGGCTCCGAGAGGAGAGTCGGAACCGAAACATCGGTCCGACTCTCGGTCCCGGAACCAAGGACAGACCTTCGGGCCCGAGACTCCGGTACCGGATCGGATGGAGTCGAGGTAAACGGTGCCGACCGAGAAAAAGACGGTTCTGGCACCGAGGGCTCCACAATCATCAGGTCCGCTTCTTCCGGCTCCGAAGACAGAACAGGTCTCGGAGGAGGAACAGATGGAGATAGTGGCAGGCCTTCAAGTCTCGACATCAACTGAGAGGAGACCGAAATAAGCTTGGACAGGGCCGTATGCTCCATAAGTTTCTGCACCACACGGTCCACGCCGGTGTCGGAAAGGGCTCTAGAAGAACGAGTCGAAGGGATCCAACACGGAGCTGACCTCAACAGACTCGGTGGGGAGACCTCCGTCACCGGTACCAAGACTCGAGGCTCGAAACTGCCAACAGTTGAACACTCGGCCCGAAGTCTGTGGAACCGGTGATCTAACTAGACTCGAAGAGCTCGGAGCCGATGACTTTGGCTCCGACGCCTTGACTTCTTCAAGACTTGGATGCCTGGTCTGAAGCATCCAAAGCCTCCTGGAAAGAGGGTTTCAGCAATCCTCTATCCATCAGTTTCCTCGCCTATCTGTCATGACCCTCCCACTAAAAGAGTGACAAATAGAGCAGTCCTCTTGTAAGTGGAGAGGGCCAAGACAGTAGACACAGGAACTGTGGTTGTCTGTGACCGACATTTTTTGGCCACACTGACAACGTTTAAAACCAGATTTCATCTTTTCAGACATATTAACAAGAACACAGTCCAGTCCAGTAAAAAGTCCAATCCAGTAAAAATGTCAAATCCGGGTAAAAGTCTGTTTGATAAGCTAAAAACAAGACTACACAAGTTTTTAGTCAAATAAGTCGAATCCGAAGTCTAATCCAGTAATAAAGTGCCAAAAGGCAAGACTACAAAAATTTTAGTCACTAGTCCAAGAAGGGGTAGGCCCCGAAAAACTCTACTCGAAAGTTAACAAGTTAACTTATTATAAGTATAGAGAATTCCTGCACTCACACACCTACTCTCTACTAAGCAACTAGAATTTAAAGAAACTTTTCTGAAAATAGAACAGAATAGATAAAATATCTTATCTGAACAGCCCCGAGCTAGTCTCCAGCGATGCGTACTGCAGCAGCGGCAAACTAGATCTGAGGTAAAGGCAGAGGGGGATTGTGGGTATTAGATGTCCTCGAGCTTCTTCTCGATGCAGAGCTTGCAGTCGGCCGGCACGGAGCCGAGGATCGGCTCCGAACCCATGTGTAAGAACAAAGGCGAGATTGAACACTCTCACATCCTTCATTCATCAAATCAAATACAGCAAACGTTCACTTCAATGAATAACTTAACCAGGGAAAGGCACAAGTTGGCCATCATTGCAAATTTGCCCTATTCCCCACTGTAGTGCAATCTCGGAGTTGGCATATATCGTTTGGGGGAATGTGTGTGTGGGGGGCACCCCCCACCTGGGTGGATTTGAAATACTGTACTTTCTGTGACATTGGGAATGCTGGGAAACTCGTTCCTTTCCCTGGGTAAGTCATTTGTTGTACTGAACATTTGCTAAAGTGAATGTTAGCTGTATTTGATTCGATGAATGAATGTTCGCAGTAATGAACCTTTGGCAAAGTGATATAGACCCAGTTTAACCACCATAAACTTGATCTTTAAATATACCAACTCCAAAGTTGGAATATAGAAGGGAAAAGAAAAAACACCCTACAAGGGAAAAACTGCACCTAGACAAGATATGATCACAGTTCAGGGAAATAATGCAAAAAGAACAAGAACTTGCTAATTCAGGGAATCAGGACTGAAGAGATTATACTTGATGGCATACACTTCACTGAAAGGTAGAGCTCATTTCAGGATTAAATCAAACTGGGGAACATTAAATACTGAAAGTAAATATATAAAAGTTAAATAAAAAACATTGTGTACTGAAAAAATGTATGACCAAAACGTTGTGAGCGTGTTTTCTACTAGCTCAAATAAATATCAATGTGTCTTGTAACTTATTGTGCAAATGTAATCCTATAGCAAAACTACTACTACGTAAAACTGTGACAGGGTAAGATGATGTTGCATTCAAATGTCTCGTTATAAAACTGCTACTTAAACGATTTTTATTAAGCACTGCAGTGATTGGATTTGTCTTTGAAGTCCAACACACAGTACACTTCTTATTTAATACATCAATTTACTGTACCTGCCTATAATTAAAAAGGTGAATCTCAAACAGAAACATTAATTAACATACTGGCATATTATTACGGAAGTGGTTTACTCAGTGTACAAAAATGACTAATAGTCATTTTGTCTTTTGCCACTACAATGTTTACCAGTAAATGGTAACATGGAATTTATGTGCATTACAGTCAATACACAATTTTTACAAATGTTTATCTAATTAACTATTTGATAAGTGGGTAAGTGGATTAATCATACAGAGCCTTTTAAGCAAGTAAGGGAAGGAAAGAAAATGCATGCAGAAAAAACAGATAGCCAAACATTTATTTCCCAACGGTGGGAGGAAACTGGAACACTCAGAAGAAATCATATTGAGAGATGGAAATCACAGAAACTAACTACAAAGGCAGTAGTGAAGGTCAGGATAAGACAACCTTTGAATTGTGAGACACCAGTGCTAACCACTGTGGTATCCTTTAAGGAAGGCGGTAAGGAGGAGGGCCCTGAAAATGCCAAATATTAAAGAACATACAAGATGGGAAGAGGATAAACCTGGAGAACAAATACACACAAAGGTAGGAGGCACAATGCTGGACAGTTAGCACAGAACAACATGAAATCAGGAAGAGGGAAAAGGCATCCATGCATAACAAAATCTTCTTCTTTTTTCGGCTTTTGCCCGGTTAGGGGTCAACACAGCAGATCATCTGTCCGCTCATGATTGGCAGTGGAGTTTTACGGTGTCGAGTTGCCAGCCCAACCTTCCACAGAAGGCACACACACACCTAGGGGCAATTTAGTGTGTCCAATCCACCTACTACATGTCTGTGGGATGTGGGAGGAAACCGGAGCACCCGGAGGAAACTCACGCGACCACAGGGAGGACATGCAGACTCCACACAGAAGGCACCCTAGCCGAGAATCTAACTGGAGAACCTCCTGCTGTGAGGCGGCAACACCAACTGCTGCACCACTGCAGCCGCCCATCCATGCATAACAAAATACTGAATATAAAGTCAGGGGGGTGGAAGAAAGGGTTACCCTGGACAAAAAAAGAACAAATATGGGATGTGGGGGCAGTCCTTGAAATCAAACAATAAAATTAAATTTGGAGGTTGGAAAAGATGGTCCTTGGCACTGATTAAACACTCTGAGTGAAACAAATTCCAAAATACCACTGTCGCTTGAACAATATAGCAGCCAGACTGTGTTGAATAAATTTGTTTAATCAATTCTGGTACCTCGGCCTTCGCCTTCTCATGGAATAAATGTACTACACAATACAGTCCCTTATAAATCATCCTGAAACAATTTACATAAGTAATTGATTTCAATAAAACAATTAAATATTTTTTTCATCTTAAAGCCAAAACTACTTTTCCGAAAAAACTTTTTTTGAAACACACCATATATTATTTAGCTGCATGTCCCAAAATAAACCATCTCATAAATATAACAATTTTCATAAAAATAAAAAATATATATAAAAATACTTTTATTATACAAAATTTATAAGCTCATAATTTTATACTTTTATAACTTTACATTTCTAAATTCATCCCATTAGGAAAAAGAGTATTGTAATTTATAATAAATCTAGATTCCATTTCCAACAGCCTATTATAAAAACCTAAATTGTTGTCACCCACATCATTTGGTTTACCCAAAACACAAAAAACTAGCCCATCAGAAAGTCCCCTGTGCTGTTCACAAAAATGACTGGCCGGACTATCTAATCTCCTATTCCTGATGTCTCCCAGATGTTCAAGAATTCTGAGCTTAACTCTCCTTCTGGTCTGTCCCGTATACTATTTCTGGGTTGCACAATTGCAACCTATGATATAAACCACTCCAGAAGAGTTGCAATCAAAAAATTCCAAAGCACTATATCTCACATTGTTGATTTTAGTTCCATCTAAATTTCTAACTCTAGCACAAACCTTGCACCTCCCACACTGGTAAGTCCCTACCTTTCTATTCTTTGTTAACTTACTTCTAGTATTTAATATTTCCTTCAAATTTTGAAATCTACCATAGGAAAATGTTACTGTGTTGGGAAACAATTTTCCTGCCTTATCTCCAACGATGATAGGCCACAGTGATAATACTACTTTCCTTAAAATACTAGAAAAATCTGAAAATTTGTTAAAAAATATGCTCTCCTTGTGTGCATCCCCTCTGCCATTCAAAACCTGGCCCCTACTTTCCTCTGAAAAAAATGTTTTATGTGTAAGCCTTTTCCTATTTGAACCCCTCATTCCTAAATCAAATTCAACATGCCCTCTAGCTGCCTCTATTATATTCTTAGAATAACCTCTTGCATTAAGTTTTGTCTCAATTTTGTTGAATTCAATATTCATCCTTTCCATTTCCGAGGTATTTGTCGCAATTCGTTTAAACTCTCCTAATGGAAGGGAATTTTTGAGACAAATACTATGCATACTAGATGCAGTACAAAATTATGAGCTTATAAATTTTGTATAATAAAAGTATTTTTATATATATTTTTTATTTTTATGAAAATTGTTATATTTATGAGATGGTTTATTTTGGGACATGCTAAATAATATATGGTGTGTTTCAAAAAAAGTTTTTTCGGAAAAGTAGTTTTGGCTTTAAGATGAAAAAAATATTTAATTGTTTTATTGAAATCAATTACTTATGTAAATTGTTTCAGGATGATTTATAAGGGACTGTATTGTGTAGTACATTTATTCCATGAGAAGGCGAAGGCCGAGGTACCAGAATTGATTAAACGAATTTATTCAACACAGTCTGGCTGCTATATTGTTCAAGCGACAGTGGTATTTTGGAATTTGTTTCACTCAGAGTGTTTAATTAGTAGTTTTCTATGTCATTGAACGCAGCAGCAGCTACACCGGTGGGTGTAGCACATCATGGGCAGTCTTTTAACTTCATTTCCATTTGGAAAGAAAGAGAGGAAAAGCTAGCATTGAGTGACCCCTGGGTAGGTGGTCAAAATGACTGTTCGGTTAAATATGAGGAGTTGGAGAAGGCTAGGATTAAGGAAGTTACTACTTTTTATGACCTACGTTTATTGGAGAAATACATCAGTTCCAACATTACACCAAGGGGTCTCCGAATCGAGCGTCTACCAGCTTATGAGTTTACGGAGGAAGAAGCAGATTTATCCTCTGAATGGAAAGCGATTTTTTTGAGATGTACGCTGAGTTGGCTTGGGGTTCTCGTAAAGAGAAATGAAAGGACACTTGACAGAGTCCGCTCCTCTATTTTGGAGTTGCAGAAGGTACTTATTGGGGAAAGTTCAGAAAGTACTTTTGAAAGACACATGATAGACATCAGAAGCAGAGTCATGAAAGTAGAGGCGGAGGTCATACAACGTAAAAAAAAAGAAGTTTATTTGTGACATTAATGACCATGAATCTGGTAAAATATTTTCGTGGCAGTACAGCTTTAAGAAGAGGCGTACATTGAAACGAATGAACAGAGGAGGCTTCAGGTCCAGTGTTTAGAGAGATTTGTCAGTCTCCTCAGCGGAAACGGATTCTACTAGCAGGAAAAGTGTTTCCTTTGAAAATTTAAACGTGGAACAGGCTTCCGGTTCTGGACCGAACGGAGGGGTCAGTAATTCCAACCAGAGTCCTGTTCAGAATAAAGGGCGAGGCCGGCGCTTTCAGGGGAAGGGAAGAAGAAGATGATGATGTCTCTTCTAGTTACGGATCCCAAAATGTTTTTGAATCTGGACTTATTTCTTGTTCCTTATTTGAACATGGACAGACTAATTTTTCTAGCACTAACTTTAACACAGGTGAGAACTTTTGCATAGTTAATTTATCGGATTTTGTTATAACAGATAATATTAAAAATGTGTTATGCAAGGGCACCAAATTTGTACCGATGAGGTTCCCTTCTTTGGCAGACAATGTTAGAAGCCAAATAATTTTGTAGGAATCTGCATTTGAGAGCGTTTTTTGCCAACAGATCTGCAAATTGTGATGACAACCAAGATAGCTCTGTATTAGATAGTTCATTAATGAACTTGTCTCTTCATGAAAATGAAATTATTGATATTCATATGGAAGATGAATGTTTTTTGTGTACTTCTGGCTTTGAATACAACACTGGATATGGAAAGTTTGATGTTCCCAGAGTTCCCTATCGAAGCAATTTTGTTTCACCGAAAGTTAATGTGGCGATAAATGTTTTTGAAAGAACATTGTTCAAGCAAATAGAGATTGAATATGGGAAATTTAGAATGGTCAAAAAATCATATAATTTAAGTAAAGATGAATGGTTGGCCCTGAATAATTTGAGGGGGTCAAGCAACCAGTATGTATTTACTCAATCTGACAAGGGAGGTAACTGGGTTATTTTGCCCAGGGAGAAATACAACTCTATAGCTCTAGGGTTGTTAGTGGAAGATAATACATACACTTGTTTGACCTCAAATCCTATAAAGGAATTCAATCCAATGTTGCTAGAACTATTAGAAAGAGGCGAGCGCCTAAGGTTTTTTACATCAGCAGATGTCAGGAAGTTACACATTAAAAATCCAAAAAATGCTAGGTTTTTTATTATTCCAAAATTGCATAAAGATTTTTGGAATCCACCTGGTCGTCCTATTGTATCTGGCAGGGGCGCCTATTTACAAAACATAGGGATTTTTTTGGATTCAGTGTTAAAATGTCATTTGTCTAGGGTTCCTGCTCATGTGAAGAACACCAGGGAGGTCAGCCTGGATGTAGAGGGAACGGATTGGGAACATGATTTTTATTGGGCTAGTGTGGATGTTAAATCATTGTACACTAGCATCAATAAAATATGGGGACTTGAAGCTGTTGGTAAAATGTTGGGAGAAGGACCTAGGACTTATTACATTATTAGTCTTTTGGAATTTTGTTTAACACACAATTGTTTTGAATTTGAGGGCAGATTTTTCCTACAGAATGAAGGTACAGCAATGGGGGCCCCGTATGTGCCCTCTTATGCAATTTTATTCATGGCCCATTTTGAAAATGTATTTATTTATCCAAAGAACTTTTTCCAGAACAAAGTCGTGAAATACAAAAGATTTATTGATGACCTCTTGTTTCTTTGCAGGGGGGATCCAAGCGATTTTGAGGAATTTATTCTGGAAATAAAAGACAACCCATGTGGCCTGGATTTTACGTATCTTGTAGGCAGGCACAGGATTCAGTTTTTGGATATAGAACTTTAAGTAGGATCTGACAAAGTGCAATATAAGCCTTTTCATAAGGCTACAGCAGCTAATAATTTTTTGCATGCATCTAGTATGCATAGTATTTGTCTCAAAAATTCCCTTCCATTAGGAGAGTTTAAACGAATTGCGACAAATACCTCGGAAATAAGGATGAATATTGAATTCAACAAAATTGAGACAAAACTTAATGCAAGAGGTTATTCTAAGAATATAATAGAGGCAGCTAGAGGGCATGTTGAATTTGATTTAGGAATGAGAGGTTCAAATAGGAAAAGGCTTACAAATAAAACATTTTTTTCAGAGGAAAGTAGGGGCCAGGTTTTGAATGGCAGAGGGGATGCACACAAGGAGAGCATATTTTTTGTTAACAAATTTTCAGAATTTTCTAGTATTTTAAGGAAAGTAGTATTATCACTGTGGCCTATCATCATTGGAGATAAGGCAGGAAAATTGTTTCCCAACACAGTAACATTTTCCTATGGTAGATTTCAAAATTTGAAGGAAATATTAAATACTAGAAGTAAGTTAACAAAGAATAGAAAGGTAGGGACTTACCAGTGTGGGAGGTGCAAGGTTTGTGCTAGAGTTAGAAATTTAGATGGAACTAGAATCAACAATGTGAGATATAGTGCTTTGGAATTTTTTGATTGCAACTCTTCTGGAGTGGTTTATATCATAGGTTGCAATTGTGCAACCCAGAAATGGTATATTGGACAGACCAGAAGGAGAGTTAAGCTCAGAATTCTTGAACATCTGGGAGACATCAGGAATAGGAGATTAGATAGTCCGGTGGCCAGTCATTTTTGTGAACAGCACAGGGGACTTTCTGATGGGCTAGTTTTTTGTGTTTTGGGTAAACCAAATGATGTGGGTGACAACAATTTAGGTTTTTATAATAGGCTGTTGGAAATGGAATCTAGATTTATTATAAATTACAATACTCTTTTTCCTAATGGGATGAATTTAGAAATGTAAAGTTATAAAAGGATAAAATTATGAGCTTATAAATTTTGTATAATAAAAGTATTTTTATATATATTTTTTATTTTTATGAAAATTGTTATATTTATGAGATGGTTTATTTTGGGACATCCTAAATAATATATGGCGTGTTTCAAAAAAAGTTTTTTCGGAAAAGTAGTTTTGGCTTTAAGATGAAAAAAATATTTAATTGTTTTATTGAAATCAATTACTTATGTAAATTGTTTCAGGATGATTTATAAGGGACTGTATTGTGTAGTACATTTATTCCATGAGAAGGCGAAGGCCGAGGTACCAGAATTGATTAAACGAATTTATTCAACACAGTCTGGCTGCTATATTGGTCCTTGGCACTGGGCAATGAACATAGATTCCTGAATGACAGGGGAACAGAAGCTGGACAAACAATGAACATGAATTTGAGGGATGTTAAAGTGTGCAAAGACAGCCCAGCATTTCAAAATGTGAGGTCTTTAAAGATGGCATTTTACAAGTTTTGTATACAATGTTTAGCAAAGCTACAAGGAAATGTTTGCCAATTTAAATGGAAACTCAACCCTAGTAATTAACAATCTATGGGAATAAGACTTCAGAGCACTCATCTTATGTGTCGCTGTTATGAACTCTGAAATACCTCTGTAGAAGTTTTGGTCTTCCAGACATGGCTCTACCAGAAAAAAGTGGGGATCCTTATAATCTGTCTCTCATTAACAGCTTTTCCTTTTCTAGTAAGACATAAAACATTACAGTACGTTCAGATACCACCTAACAATACCTTGTTACAAAATTTAAAACTTATATGGAGAGATTTTATAGGATCATTAAAACAAATTGCTCTATGGCAATGCATGAAGGGATAACGAAAAGGTTTCCTCTTAGACCTTTTTTCCTTTCGAGAAGACTCTGAATATAGGAGAAATTCTGTCTTTTAAATGTTCCGTTAGACAAGGGACAGATTTATTTGCAAGTAGGTATGAAAATATGAGCTGTAACATACACAAATATGTTAAAAGAACAAGGGATGTTAAAATAAATGTAAAGCATGCATGGCAGCATGTAGTATGTTTTTCAATTGTAAATAGATCATAGGAGGTTACCAGGCTAATGACCCTAGGGGCCCTTACAAGACTAGCCATGTTTTACCCTTATTTCCATGATCAGCACCTATCACCCCTGTCCAAGAGGGACACAGATGGAACCCATGGGGTGAATTTACGACCACCCATCCAATCATCCAGACTGCGTTTGAAGAGGTCCAATGAGGTGCTCTGCTTGACATGAAGCGGGAGTCTGTTCCAAAAGTGTGGCAACCTCTGGGAGACAAATATGTCCCTCCAGCAGGTTTTATTAATATCACATACCAGGTTAAGGCCATTACAGCAGGCAACCTGTGGTACCCATTTGACTTACGGATATGCAGCATTTTCAATAAACCAGGGTCAGATTGCCTTACATGCAAGGCAGAGATGGCCTCTGAGTAGTCTGTATGAAACATAATAAAGCAACAGTGATTACAGACGATCCTCATAGGACAGATGTTGAAGACCTTGAATTTTCCTTGTGAGGAACCTTTGTGGTCTCTCCACTTGCTGCAGGGGCTTGGAAAAGTACATACCAAAATGGGCATTGTACTCCATTATTAGCCTGATGCGGGAAGAGTACAGGAGGGTTATAACTTTTTTTCTGGAGGCAATGTCCTTACTTATGAGATTAGCATTACAGAATGCCCTTCTTTACCACTGTGGAGACATGGTGGTCAAAAGTAAGGTTGCTGTCAACCTGTGTGCCCAGATCCTCTCACCACTGAGTGCGTACCTAGGGTGTTGTTACTGATGTGGTAGTTAGCAGGATCACTACTCTTACTGAAAGGGATAACACATTTTTTTTGCATTGAGTTCAAGGCCATGACTTTGGCACCAGTTATTTGTTTAAGACTCTCTTGTAGGATGTTAACATTGTTTGGAAATTCTATGAAAACTCCCAGTATGCAGTCATCAGCAAACTTCGTCAGTCACAGGCCTTTAGTTTTAGCTTGCACTTTGAAGAAATAGATTCCAAACAGTAGAGGTCCCAGGACTGATCCCTGTGGAACACCACTGGTTACAGGTCTGCTGTTGGAGGTGGATTTCCCTATTTTGACTATAAGAGTTCTATCAGTGAGCCAGTTAGTGACCCATCTAATGATATACGGGTTGATACCTAGCTGGGGGAGTTTGTCAATAACGCTTGAGTGGAGGATAGTGTCAAAAGCCTTGGCAAAGTCTAGGTAGGCTTTAGGCTTTATGCACAGATTTCACCTCTCAAGGGCCTTGGTGATCGTCTCAAAGAAGTCCATCAGGTTTAACGGGCATAATCTCAGTTTGACAAATCCAAATTGAGTAGAGTCAAGTGTTTGGAGGTTACCAATGTCTTTGTTGATAAGGTCCATGATGATTCTCTCCATGGCCTTGCAGATAAGGTTAATAGGTTTATAGTTCTCAGGGTCAGTGGAAGCACCACCTTTGTACAAAGGGATGACGGTAGCCTATTTTCACTCAGCTGGGACAAAGCCAAAGCTTAGACGATGACTGAAGAGAGTACCTGATGGTGTTGCTAGTTCTTGTTTGTGCCCATGTAGGACACAGCGGAAGAAGGGAGAAATAGTTGTTGCATTTGCTGTTGAAGAGGGTGGCAAAAAGATTGCAGCAAGGCTGTCCCCATTTGCGGAAAATAAGATCCACAACTTCCTGATTCAGAGACCACTCGTGAGGCATGAGGATAGCTCTGCTGAGCCTGTCTGCTATGACGTTGGACCTCCCAGGGATGAGCGTCGCAATCAGAAAACGTTGGGAGGAAATTGCCCGCTGCCACAGTCTGAGTGCTTCTTGACACAGGAGGCAGGATCTGGTTCTGCCCTGCCTTGCAAACATGTTCTTTGTGTCTAAGTCTGCTCCTATGTGATTGACAGGGCAACAAGGCAGATTTTTCGAAGTTTATTGGAATGCCTAGCTGGGAGCATATTGTGATTGTGTAGTCTCTGGCTTATAGGAGTTGATGCCTGGTAGTAGCAGTGAGGAGCCAGTCGTCTAGATATGGAAACACCTCGATCCTCAACATTTCAGGTGAGCTGTGACCACTGCCATACATTTGGTGAACACCCTGGGGGCTGTGGTGAGGCCAAAGGGCAGAGCTTTGAACTGATAATGACCGTCTCCAATCTCCTAGAGCGCCTGTCCATCTTGATATGGTAGTACGCGTCCTGAAGATCTATCGAGCACATCCAACTGTCCTGACCCAGAACGGGTAGAATAGACTGTAGCGTGACCATCCGAAACTTTGTTCTTTGTACAGACCTGTTTAGTCTGCTGAGATCCAGAACTGGTCTCCAGTCCCCTGTCTTTTTTGGTACCAAAAAGAACCTTGAGTAAGTTCCGGATCTGTACTGGTCTGCCGGGACTTCCTGGATGACTTTTTTTCTAGCAGTTTTGAAACTTCTATTACTGCTTGGTCCTTCAGATTGGGTGGAACATCTGGAAGGGATTTCTTTAACGATAAGGGGGGTTGATGGAAGGGAATTTTGTAACCTCCGGATATAATGGACCGTACCCATCTGTCTTGCGTTAAATTTTGCCAGGCTTTTGGGTACAGTGAAAGTCTTCCCCAGACTGCCTCCAGAGGTGAGCAGCCAGGCAACCCTTCAGGGATGCTGAAAGGACTTATCAGAGAAAGATTCTCTGTTGCTCTGGTTCTGCGGACCCCCTCTGCCACGAGGGCGGCGTCTGTTATTATTGTTTCCCCCTCTGCCTTTGGAGGAAAAATCACTACGTGTGTCAGGCAAGGCTCCCTGGGATTTTCGGAACATCTTGCCACTCTTCTGACCTTTGGGGTAAGGTCTAGAGGGAGTGGAAAAATGGACTCCTACGGCAGAGAGAGTCTTACCTACTTGCTCACACCTAGTCAAAGTGTCTTTCACCTGTGGTCCTAAAAGAAAGGAACCATCAAAGGGGGTGTTGGTGAAGGACGCTCGAAAGGGTTCCACAAAGTTACACAGCCGCATCCATGCAAGTCTCCTAAGGGCCACACCCATACCTGCGGCTCTACTCGCACTATCGGCTGCATAAGAAATGAGCCTCATGGAGGAGTTAACTACAGAATTAAGCGTCGCCAGCTGGGAAGCTACTTTAGCTTGAGCTCCCTCAGCTGATGGATCTTGAAGGGTATCTCCAAGCTCTTTACGGAGATCCCTCTGAAGCCGGGTAAAATGACATAAGTAATTCAGTGATCTCAGAGAACATTCGCTTCCCGTATCTGTCCATCATACTAGACTCCTTGTTAGGAGGATGGACAGATGAAGAGGTCTCCGCTAACTCTTTTTTGGTGGCTGCTGCTACCCCCATGGCATCAACAGGAACACCTTTCGTAAGGAATTGCTTATCCTGAAGTGCTGCGATTAATTTTACCAGGTCTCCTCGGAGTTGGCTCCACTGTATCTGGAGCTGACCAAGCTTTTCGAGCCACCATTATCATAAGTGGATCGAAAGGCGGAGAAATCCAGGAGGTGGAAGGTTGGGAACCGAAAGCATCCAGAAATACAGACTCATCCTCTGTAGGGGCTAGGGGATTCCAGTTCCCCCTCTGCTTAAGCATTACTAGGATGTCTGAGAAGGAAACATCTTCAGAGGGGGATCTCGGGGACCCTTCCGAATCATCTACGTCTGTATCAGAAGTGACAGACTCGGGGGAGTCAATGTGCTTCCTCTTGCACTTCTTACAAGAGGGCTCCTTTGAATGATCAAGGGAGGCCTCGGAAGAAGAGGAAACATCCAATGGGGTGTCCTGGAGCATCATTTCCCTATGCTTGGGACCTGGAGGAGGAGCAGAGGTTGGCACAGGCACTACAGGGGACAGAGCCGGTGGGGCTGATAGTGGAGCTGACTCAGTGGCCAGTACACTCCTTATGACATCGAAGGCGCCCCTGCCACGATGCAGAGAAAGCTCTGGTTCTGAGGGAATAGGAATCTTTCTCCGCACTGAGGGAGACGGCTCCGAGGCCAATGTAGGAGCCGAGCTCACCTGCGTCGAAGCTCCGAGACGGAGAATGGGGTCTGACAAGGGTCCGATGCCACTCGCCCCCTCAGAGCCGATGAGGGAGCCCCGGCGCCCAGATCTCTCGACGGACAGCACCACCGAGGGGATCAGAGCCGATGTCAGAACCGAAGGAGATAGAGTTATCGGAGCAGACGGTTCCACTACTCGAACCCCAATGAACTCCGGCTCTGAACTCATTGGAGTTGGAGGAAGAACATTGAGAGAAGTGGATGGAGCAAACACCTGTTGAGGAGGGCTGGACAACATCTTGGCAAGTGCCTGCGACTTTAACAACCTACTCACCACTCTCTCCACATCTTGATCCACAGCCTAGAGGATCGAGAGGAATGAGAGGATCGGTGAATACGCTCGCTCTAAAGTAAAGGAGACCGAGGATCCGAATGCACCGATTCTAGTGAAGGGGACCTCACAGCCTCTTGTGGCTCTGCGACAGCTCCAAAGTCTCTGATGGAGCCGACGGGGAGATTGTCTTGTCGGTGCCAGCCGGTACCGAAGTGGAAGGTAAAATCTGAACCGAATACGGCTCCAAACTTGGAGCCGACAGCTTGGTGGATTTAGGGGATTTCACAGGCTGAGAGCTCTTGGCCAGTGAATACTGGGGTTTTAAAAGACCCCTAAGAATAAGCTTATTCTTATGCTCCTGCAGGACTCTTGGACTAAAGGCATGGCAGACAGAACAAGAGTCCTGCAGGTGCACAGCGCCTAAACAATAGATGCAGGAAGTGTGCGCCCATCTGTCAGAGATATTTTCTGACAGCATGAGTTACACTTCTTGAACCCAAAAACCTTGGATTCCTTTGACATCCTTAAAGAAGGAAAACAACAATTATAACTACCACCAGAAGCAATACACAGTCTACACAAAAAACACACTCTACTATAAGACTATAGCTAAAGTTTTTTTTTTTTTTTTTTTTTTTTTGTAAATAGGAAATCCTCTAACTTAAACGGCTAGCCTATGAGAGAAAGGTAGAAGGAAAGCCTCTAACTTAAACGGCTAACCTGACAAGAGGAGGTGGGGGGGAAGGGGTGGGGGAGAACTCTCTAAGTTAAACGAGTTCTACAAGAAAAAGAAGGGATACTACAGCTAAACACTATCACAAAACAAGACTAACGTTAATAATAAAACACAAAGTGTTGAATTCTAGAGTAAGAAAGTTATACAAAAAACTTTATACGAGCCTGAGCCAGAAAAACGACACCTCGCAGCTGAAGCGGCAAACGAGATCTGGGTAGCTATCGCTAGGCATCATGGGATAAGGGGTAGCCTCGAGCCAGTAAACAGCTCTCGAGCTATTGAAGATGGCCGAGTCGGAGCCGAGGATCGGCTCCGATCCCAACCAGCAAGAACGAAAGCGAGATAGACAACTTAACCAACAGTTACAGCCTGCTTGCATATTTAGTCTACATTTCATTAATCCTTATAAATAGGTCTATCTCAGATTCCCATGTTCCGTCTCTCTAGAAAACGTCACACATTATCCCTCTGCACAGAGGAGGAAATTCAACAACATTAATAATTTCAGATCTATAGCAATCTTATTTCCCCTTGTCAAAATACTTGAAAAATGTATTCAAAAAACAATTGCTAGACTACCTCTCCTGCAGGAAGACCTCCTAGCCCCTACACAACATGGCTTATGTCATTCCCATAGTACAAGCACTGCCCTTCTAACCTATATAGATATTGTCAATAAAGCTAGAGATAATGGCAAACTAGTTTCTTCCTTATTTCTAGACTTGTCTAAAGCCTTCAACACAGTTTGCCACAGCAAACTTCTACTTCAGTTGTCCTCACTAGGTCTCTCAGCCCACCAGAGCTACCGGTTTAATAGGTGTCAGTAAAATGGCACTCCACACTCTCTCCTTACCTCCCAGTCACCACTGGTGCACTACAAGGTTCTATCCTTGCTCCCCTTCTGTTTAACATTTTCACCAACACCCTCTGTACTTCCACACAACAAAGCCACCCTAATACAATACAAAGACAAATTCCATTCATTTGCACATCTGACAACATAGTACACCTTCAAAAAAAATAACTCGGGAAGCTTTAACAGCCACTGAAACAAGGCTACATCTCTCACAGCTCATGCTCAACCCAAAAAAGACCAAACTACTCCCCCCCCCCCAATCCCTCTCTCATGAAAAAAAAAAAAAAATTAAAGTAATCTCTCTCGATAATACAACCACTGAAGTCACTTTTCATAGCAAACTATCAGGGGTGATTGTGGATGATAATCTTACATCTGACATGAGTATATAAAAACATAAGGAAAACTCATCAAAAACAAGGGATGCTTTACAGAGCCAAAAACTTTCTCACCGATTCAACTAAAACTACACTTGCCACTACTTCCCTTTCCCCACTCTTCTTTATCTTGCACTCATCCTTATTAACCTCCAGGCTTCACAAAAATTAAAATGTAAACAATGGTATAACAAAGTTGCTACATTTATAGCACATAGCCCTTTCAGAACACACCACTGTACAGCACTGAAAAACCTAAACTGGTTAGAACTGTCACATCAACTAACATACACAACTTCTTGCCACCCATAAAATTATCCAGCATCTAGCTGGCTGTCCAGCATTAAAAAAACATTCTACACAACTATGTTCCTGTCAGTCACTGAGATCCAGTGACCAAAAACTCCTGTCTACAGACCTAGCAAATCTGCTGGGCATTGTATGTACTCGTACAAGGCTGCTAAGGCCTGGAACTCCTTACCTGTATCCACCAGGTTTATAACCTCCCTGCCATCTTTCAAAACTACTCTGAAAGACTTCCTAACTAAAATCTGACACTGCTCTTGCTCAAAACCAGGATAAACTGTATCCCTAAATGTGAACAAGTACCTTTTCATTCATTATACCTCCTTACTTCCTTACTATCCAATTCCCACAGTGGTGCAGCGGTTAGCGTTGTTCTCCCATTCGATTCTCGGCTGAAGCGCCTTCTGTGTGGCGTCTGCATTTCCTCCCCGCAGTCGAGTGACATTTAAAGACATGCAGGTAGGTGCGTACCTGAATAGGTGCGCCTTCTTTGAAGGTTGGGCTCACAACTCGGCACCGTAAAAATTCACTGCCAATCATTAGCGGACCGGAGTTCCGTTGTGGCGACCCCTAACCGGGAAAAGCCGAAAGACTTACTGCTATCCAATTCTCTTCCCTGACTTTCTCTATAAATCTACCATAAGCCTGTTTTTCCCTCACTTCATATTGCAATTCATGTTTGTATTAGAATAACTTACCTTTAATTTCTCTACAAATTGCCTAAAATTTATCTAAATAGTAAATGATTGTAATATACCTAGAATTGATTCTGTTTTATATTATGTTTAATTTGTTATAATTACTTAAACTGCAGATGTTTTTGTTTTATTTTTAATGATAATATAATTATTTTTCTTAAATGTTTTGTATTAATGTGGAGCTTTTCTCCCCAGGCCTCCATTGAAAATGGCCTTCTACCCAGTTGGACTTTTCCAGTAATCAAATGTCAATAAATAGATAAAATAAATAAATAAATTAAAGACTTCTTCCGGCTTTTCCTGGTTAGGGGTCGCCACAGCAAATCACCTGTCTGCTCATGATTGGCAGTAGGGTTTTTACGGTGTCGAGTTGCCAGCCCAACACCCAACCTTCCAAGGAAGGCACACACATGCATGCACTCAAGCCTAGGGCCAATTTAGAGTGTCCAATCCACCTACAGCATATCTTTGGGATGTGGGTGGAAACCCATGCGACCACAGGGAAGACATGCAAACTCCGCATAGAAGGCACCCCAGCCGAGGATCGAACCAGAGAACCTCTTGCTGTGAGGCGACAACGCTAACCACTGCACCACCATGGCCGCCCAAATAAATTAAAGACTGAATAGTTGATTTAATGTTTTCCACTTAAAACATTACTGGTACTGATTTGTGAAAAATCCCAAGTTTATTTTTATCTGTTTTGATACTACTGTATATATGGCATCATGTTGATTTATTTTAGACAGTTTTATTATACTGTATTTGTTTAGGGATAGAAATGTGCTTGCATCATCACCTCTTTTTACAGGACACTTCATTTGAACATTTTATTCAGGACACAGTTCACACTGATCGCTCACTGATGCATATTTTTAAAGATCCTTTTAGGCAGCTACTAGTTCCACATGCTTTTAAACCAGTTAAATATGATTACTGAGGGATGGGGGGAGTAAAAAATAAAAATAAAATAGGCTCACTTGGTACACAATAGATATTCCAATGGTCTGAACACATTTATTTTTGCTCCATTGTGTGAAACATTCTTACAGCACCTTGGTTTGTCATTCTGCTGCATTATACAAAGGCGATTTTTAACCAGATTTCTGTCAAGTCTGAAAGAGATGGAGGTTCCTCAATGCTTGTGAGAAAAAACAATATACAAAAGCAACATGATCCAGTTTTCTGATTTATCTGTTTACTGTTGTCTCATACTTCTTAATACCCAAGACCAAAACAATCCAATTCTATGTAATGCATATCCTGCAAGAAAAGTGACAGAACAGTGAATATAAAGTATCTGCAAAGCATTAAAATATGAAGGCCCTTTTGCAATTCAGTCCCAGTCTGCACCACAGGTGGGGAATCCTACTGTACTTTACTCAGCAAGAGGTACAAGAGCTAATGAGGACTACACTATAATTGTACTTTTCAACTTCCCATCAAATTATAATGTTCTGCTCGAAAGGAAACTAGCAAAATAATTCTGGTTTAAGTAATGTTTTGCTCCGTTTCTTAAACTCTCTTCTATCTTTTGAAGTAAATGTATTAGCTATTGAGGCAGCAAAACTATCAGTACAACAAAAAGAAAAATAACAGATACTACTACTGTTATACTATAATCCTGTGTCCTTGTTTATGTAGAGAAAACCTTAGAGACAGCTTTACATCAGCAACCCTCATGGATTACAGATGTGCTAGGAAAGCAAAATGGCATAAATATGTGGAAAACCTAAGCGATTTGATATAAGCACACAGAGGAAAGATTCAGCTGATCTAATTTCAGGTGCTTTGACCCAGGGTCTTTGAACATGGCTGATGGTCTAACTCAGTGTCATAATAAGTCACCCATAAAAGGTCAAAAAGCAGTGTCAGCTTAAATGCTTGGTCTCAGACATGCAAAAATGCAACATAAGTAAACTCAAAATGTGTTCCAGAATGCAGTAAATATTAGGGAAAAGGCAAAGTGAACCAGTGTCTGTTACAGTGCATTTCCACAAGTACAAATATGACTGTCACTGCACATATTGGTGTGAATGACCTGAAATGTACCTCCCTGGACTACATGAAGAGAGACATATAGGAGCTCTCCAATCTTGTAGCCTAGGCAGGTATGACCCTAGCCCTGAGTAGCATCTTGCCATCACCCAGAATGATAGCACAGTACAAGGACAAAATGATTGACTTCAACAATTGGCTAAGCTTCTGGTGTCATTCTAAGGGGATCCAGTATCTGTCTACCTGGGATGACATGATCGACAGACCACGATGCTTTGCCAGAGATGGCCTGCACCTATCGCCCTTGGGATTCCGTATACTGGCTAAGGCTTTTGCCATCCTTATAGTGCCTTTTTTAGGCAAGGTTCAAATGACAAATTCACCACCTTAACAGGTACAAGCAAGCAAAATCTGAGGGTAATGCTACTCAATGCTAGAAGACTAAACCTCAAAATGTATTCACTCGAGGCACTCCTTAAAATGGAGAACATCAACATCTGTGCAGTGACTGAGACCTGGTTCAAGGCTGCAGAGAGCATCCCTGCATTACCAGGCTATAATTAATACCACACCTTTCAGCCACCTAACCTAGACCGAAACACTAAAGGCGGAGGCATGTCCATATTCATTAAGGATATCCACACCTCCAGGCTAGTTGCACAGCATAATGCATCCGAGATTATCCAAGTGCAACTAACTCTGGGCAAGACAGCAATCCAAATTATAACTTGTTACAGATCCTACACCATGCCCCAGGATTCTCACTCCTCATTTCTTGATACTCTGGAAAATATTAAGGTACAACCCAACACCCTAATAATGGACGATTTCAACTACCCCACCATTAACTGGGAAAACTACTCATGTACCAATTCTTTTGCTCAATGTTTTCTGGAATTCATAAATTCCAATGACGTGGAACAACTTATCCACATCGCCACCACAGGCAGCAATATCCTAGACCTGGTCATTACCAACATGGGCAACCGGTGTCCCACATCAGAGGTCAATTCCTCGTTGGTCAGATCCGACCACAACTAATCACCCTAGACATCCACATCCTGCCCCCACCCATTAGTGAAACCACCATAAAAATTTTTGCCAAAGCCAACTTCCCGCATCTTAAGACAGAAGTGGTAAACTTCACAACACCCATGCAGATGGACAACAGAGGTACGACTGCTGAATCCTACACAAATGCACTTTATAAGCACTTACACAAGTGCATAGATCGTGCTATCCCTAACAGAACCAAGATGCTATCCTCCAAAAAAAGGAAGCCAATCTGTTGGTCCTCTGCCATAAACAAACTCTACAACAGAAGAAACAAACTGTTGCAAAAGAGAGTAAAATCCCATGATTGGAGGAACTCCCTAGTCAGCCTCAGTAAGAAGCTGAGATCCCTCATAAAATTATCCAAAGCTAGTTACAAAAACAAAATTGCCATTGATTCTAAAGACAACCACAAAACATTCTATAGCTATGTCAAGAATCTCAATGGCAACACTCAGGTCTACTCTGAGTTACAGCACAATGGCACTAAATATACATAACCAACTGATATTGCCAACATCCTGGCAGATAGGTTCAGTGATAACTTAACCCCCTCTCACCCCCTAAAGGGCCCATCTCTACACCGGAAGAATGCAATGTTCCTGTAATCATGGCTGCACCGGTAAAAACCACACTTTCCAAAGCCAAGAACACAGCATCCATGGGACCTGATAACATCCCAGGTTGCATTCTACACGAACTGCAGAATGAACTGGCACCCCAACTAAGCACCATGTTCAATCATAGCCTCACCTCAGGCTTTTTGCCCATTGAATGGCGCACAGCGACGGTTATCCCACTCCACAAAGGGTGAGCCACCACGGACCCCAGGAACTACCGCCCCATTAGCCTAACGATCTTGTTCTGCAAGACCATGGAATGTATCATCATGAATCATATACAAAGACAGTGCTAATCTCCAAACTCTGGAACCCACCCAGTTCGGCTTTGTAAAAGGCAGATCATGTTTCCTAAACCTGATAGACTTCTTTTAAGCAGTCACCAAAGCCGTAGATGAGGGTAAGGTGGTTCACACAGCCTATCTAGATCTTGCCAAGGCTTTTGACACCATCCTCCACTCTGGAATTATAGATAAACTCACTAAACTTGGCATAAATCCCTGTGTCACAAGATGGGTTGCCAACTGGCTCACTAACAGAACCCACACTGTGAAAGTAGCAGACTCCAAATCAGACCAGTGACAAGCGGAGTCCCACAGGGTTCAGCCCTGTGTCCTCTCTTGTTTGGTATCTACTTTTCTGAAGTACAGGCTAACACAGAAGGTCTTTGGCTAATGAAGTTCGTAGATGACTGCAAACTAGGAGCCATAATCAAAACTCCTAACGATGTGGACATCCTACAAAAGGGCCTCATGGAGAGAGATGCCTGGTGTCAAAGCCATGGCCTCAAGCTCAATGCCAAAAAGTGCATTGTCATCCCCTTTGGTAAAAACTCTGCACCCATGAGTTTCCACATAGGTGGTAGTCTACTTAACACCAAAAGTGTGATAAGAGACCTTGGGACACAGATGGACAGTAGTCTCTCCTTTGATAATCACATCGCCACAGTAGTCAGGAAATCCTATGTGGCACACCTCATCACAAAAGGTTTCTCATCCAGGAAAAAAAAAAGGTCATTGTTCCCCTCTACTTGTCACTCATTAGACCCATTATAGAGTACAACATCCCTTTCGGTATGTACCTCACAAGACATCTACAACAACTGGAAAGGCTGCAGAAATACCTCACAAAGAGGATTACCAGCCTCAAACAGATGCTCTACTCAGACCGTATCAAAAAACTCCAGCTTTACTCCGTCGCATATCGCCTACTTAGAGGCAATTTCTGCCTAACATACAAAGCTATGTCAAACCCAGAGCTACTGGACCTGCTCCACTTAAAGAAATCCCAATCCCTCTGAGCTACACACTCTAGGGACCTAAACCTTGTCACTACAATAAACTGAGCATGCTGGAGGGATAGATTCCTGTCCCAGAGACTTCCCATACTCTGGAACAAACTACCTATCTATATCAAACAATGTTCCTCATTAGCACTCTTCAAGAAAAATCTTGATGATTGGATGGGAAATAGAAAATTCACCCAGGGGATGATCTCTGTGGCTCTGCTTGACAGGGGCACAGGAAAATAATTTTCTTGGGTGGCGAAAGCCTGGGTACCTTTTTGGCTAGGCTTATATAGGCCCTAGGGCCAATAGCCTAGTACCTACCTATGAACCTATAACTAAAATAGAGTAGCCACGTCATATTCACATGTAAGATGCTCTGAAGGTTATGTGCCAATATTTTATTTATTTTATTGTCAAAAGCTACTGCTATTTTATCACTTACATTTTTTTCTAGATTCTTTTTTTGCCTCCTTGGCTGTCAACTATCAAACCTAAACCGACTGAACTAGATCTACTTTGACCACTGAGGCTTGGGCAACCATGAAGGTTGCTTGTGTCCTCACTGGCATACCGATTAGGAGGACTTTGATTAGCCTAATCTCATCCCCTGAGCTACCCACATCACCACAAGGACATGGAATGCCACAATGCCTCCAAGACCCCCCACCCCCCCAACAATATGCTCCTGGATAGTTATGAAGGTTACAATCAGGTGTTGACTTGGCAGGCTGTAAACTTGCTCTGACACTTACTGCAGCACCGTACCCTCCTCTGAAGGGCTGCACTGTATGTGCATCCTGCTGCATCCATCCTCCAGAGAATGGGTACGCCCATGCTTCCCTGCCATCTCCACTAATTGCCCAAACGGCTAACCAGATTTGGTCAACTGAGCAGTAATTTGGTCATTATCTGTCTACACCACAAGTGCTGGTTTTTGTCAGTTAAAATATTGTACAGTGTTTGATAGGCAAATGAAGACACTTCTCTCCCCATTTATCATGGTGAAACTACAGAGGCTTTTGCAAACCAGAAGGATGACAACAATTAGAAAATAAATCCAAGGGTACTTCATATAGAAAGGGTACAACAATCACACAGTAAACAAAATTAGACAGTGAAGAAATACAAGAGAACATTAAGGGTTATTTTATCTTCTGGACCACTCTAAAATTCTAAAAAAAATATGAAGTTTACTTTAGATGTGAACATGCCAAATGGGGCATTGTACTCGATGATTTGCCTAATGAGGGAAGAGTAGAGGGAGACAATGACCTCTCTTCCTGGATGCAAAACCCTTAGTAATGAGATGTGCCACATAGAAGGACTTTCTGACCACAGTGGCAATGTGGTGATCAAAAGAGAGGTTGCTGTCAATCTGTGTTCCCAGCTCTCTTATAACGCCTTCTGTGTTCAGTGGACTACCATCAATGTGGTAATTAATGGGAAAAGAGTTTTTCCCAAAGGGGACAACAATGCATTTTTTGGCACTGAGTTTAAGGCCATGGTTCTTACACCAGCCATTGGTCACAGTGAGGCCATTTTCCAGGATGTCAAGATCACTTGGGGAGTTCATAATAGCTCCCAACTTGCAATCGTCTGCGAACTTTGTCAGCCAGAGTCCCTTTGTGTTTGCCTGGACTTCAGAGAAGTAGATACCAAACAGGAGAGGACCCAGGACCGAACCCCGTGGGATTCCACATGTGACTATTTGGCAGTCTGACTTGGAATTAGCTACTTTCACACTGTGGGTTCTATCTGTGAGCCAGTTTGCAACCCACCTAGTGATATAGGGGTCGATGCCAAGATTAGGGAGTTTTTCTATGATTACTGAGTGGGGAATGGTATCAAAAGCCTTGGCCAGATCAATGTAGGCTGTATAAATCACCTTGCCTTCATCCACAGTTCTAGTGACTGAGTCAAAGGAGTCGACCAAGTTGAACAAGCATGACCTAACCTTCACAAAACCAAACTGTTTGGGATTCATAGTTTGGAGATTCCCTATATCCTTGTTTATTAGGTCCATGATGATGCATTCCATAGCTTTGCATATCAGGCTCGTCAGGCTAATGGGGCGATAGTTCCCAGGGTCTGTAGTCGCTCCTTTGTGGAGAGGGATGACTGTCGTAGTGCGCCATTCGGCAGGGACAAAGCCTGAGGTGAGGCTGTGATTGAACAGGGCCACACAGGTGAGGTGCCAGTTCACTCTGTAGTTCATGTAGAACACAACCAGGAATATTGTCAGGTCCCATAGAAGCTGTATTCCTGGGCTTGGACAGTGGTGTTTTAACCTGTGCAGCAGTGATACTGGGTGCTTGGCAATCTACTGGTACTGTGGTCCTTTTGGGGGGGGGGGGGTAAAGTTGGCACTGAGTCTGTCGGCCAGTATACTGGCAATATATGTTGGCTCAGTACCATTGTGTAGTAGCTCAGAGCAAATCTGGGTATTGCTGTGGAGATTCTTTACATAACTATAGAAAGCCTTGTGGTTGCCTTTACTATCTGCTACAATTCTGTTTTCATACCTAGCTTTAGAGGATTTGATGAGGGATCTCAACTTTTCGTTGATGCAGATAAGGGAGTTTTTACAGTCTTGGGACTTCACTTTATTCCACATCAGTTTCCTCCTTCTGTTGTAGAGTTTGTTTATGGCAGGGGACTATCAGATTGGCTTCATTTTTTCGGAAGAGAATGTCTTGGTTTTATTGGGTATGGCGAGATCCATGCATTTGTGTACATGTCCGTACAGTGCATTGATGTATGAATCTGCAGTCATGCAACTATTCTCCATCTGCATGGGTGCCGTGAAGTTAGCCACCTCTGTTTTTAAGATCCTAAAGTTAGCTTTGGAGAGGTTTTTCATGGTGGTTACCTATGTCAGGGGGGGTGGGAGGGATGTGCATTTCCAAGGTGATTAGTTTGCAGTCATATCTAACCAGGGAGGAGCTGACTATTGATGTACAGCAACAGTCGCCCATGTTAGTAATGACCAGGTCAAGAATGTTGCTACCTCTAGTGGGGGTAAGAATGAGCTGGTCCAGGGCATTGGAATTAATGAACTCCAGGAAACATTGGGCAAGTGTATTGGTACATGAGTTTACCCACGTAACAGAGGAGTAGTTGAAGTCGCCTAATAAGAGAGTGTTAGGTTGGACCCTAATATTCTCCAGGGTCCTTAGGAACGTGGAGTGCAAGTCTTGGGACATGGTTGGGGACCTATAGCAGGCTACAACTTGAATCACTGCCTTACCCAATGTTAGCCGCACCCGAAGTATCTCTGATGCGTTACGTTGGGCTATCAGTCTGGAGGTGTGTGCATCCTTTATGAATATGGAAACACCACCGCATTTGGAGCTTTGGTCTAAGTTTTGGGGTCGAAAGGTGTGGAATGGGTTATAGCCTGGTAGTGCAGGAGTGCTTTCTGCTGCCTTGAACCAAGTCTCTGTTACAGCACAAATGTCGAAGTTCTCCACTTTAAGGAGTGCCTCGAGCGAGTGCATTTTGAGATTTAGACTTCTAGCACTGAGCAACATGACCCTCAGATTGCATTTGTTTGTAGATGTTACGGTGATAATTTGGTCTTTGGAACACCACCTGAAAAGGCACTATGGGGTAGCAAGAGCCTTGGCCAGTATCTGGAAGCCCAGGGGTGACAGATGCAGGCCATCTCTGGCAAAGCAACGAGGTCTGTCTATCATGTCATCCCAGGTAGACATATACTGGATCCCCTTAGAATGACACCAGAAACGTAGCCAATTCTTGAAATCAATCATTTTCTGCTTGTACTGTGGTATCATTTTGGGTGATGGTAGGATGCTGCTCAGGGCTAGGGTCATACCAGCCTGAGTTACATAATCTGAGAGCTCCTCCATGTCTCTTTTCATGTAGTCCAGGGAAGTACGTCTCAGGTCATTCACACCCACATGTACAATGAGAGAGTCATATTTCTACCTGTTGTTGAGGGACCCGAGTGCATGCGTTATGCGTTGGATCCTGGCACCTGACAGGAAGCTGACTGTCACTTTCTCCTTATTCAACCTAGTGAGTGGGATATCAGAGTGCCTCTCTATCGAGTCACCTATGACTAGTGTGTTGGGCATGCTGTTTTGCCTTAGGGGCTTTGGTTGAGTGGCACATTGTTTAGGAGAGTTATGTGTCTCGTGATTAGTGTTGTATTGTGGAGGTCGAGTGCGTTTCTGCCTTGGAGGGTTGTGCTGCTTGGGTAGATTTTTAATGAGAGCCTCCTCGAAGGTGGGTGTGTGGTTTGTGCATGTTCTGGAGGGCTGTGTGTTCCATGTGGTGTGGTGCAAGTGTTGACCTCCTCCTCCTGACCAGCTATTCCAGTCTTGGCTGGAGAGTGCGCGGCTTCCAGTTTGGATATACAAGTGCATCTCTCGCAAGTCTGAGTGTTGGAAGGTAAGAGGAGAGGGTTGTCGGTGTACATGAGGCAGTTGCTACATTGCCTCAGGATGCCCAAGTTCACCAGGTTAATAGGAGAAAGCACAGGGAACTGATCTTTAGACATGCCTGGCAGGGTGGGCATTTATGACTACTAGATCTGTTTCTTTGTAGAACGTTTAGTGCTGGTAGCACTTTTGTGCTAAAATAATTGTTATAAGAAGTCTGGTAAAGTGCTAGACTAATAAGCTAGTGTAAGTGCAGGAGAAGAGAGAACTAGTAGAGCTAAGGGAAAAATTGAAGAGCAGGCTCTGGCACTGCTCAGAAGCTTTCAAACAGTCCTGGATACAGCAAGTCTGTATCTGGACTAGACTAGTTACAGGAAAAGCAGGAAACAAGAGCAAACGCGGGCCTTTAAACTGGAAAGTTGAGAGAGATGGAAAAACTGTTCAAATGGCCAATAAACTACAATTTCTGGGCCAGGAACCACTCCTCGTGTGGTAGAAAGGCTACCTAGTGCTTACCACTCCCACTGATGAGCTAGAAGGCTTCCCTCCAACACAGAAAGGCTTGGGGGGGTCAGCAGCTTTCAGTCTTGGGCACAGCAAATAACAACTGGAGAGGCCGCAAAAGTACCTCACAAAGAGGATCCTAAGCCTTAAACAATTGTCCTATATGGACAGACTCAAAAAAGTCCAACTATTCCCTGTCTCACATCGTCTACTTAGAGGTGTTCTCTGCTTGACTTATAAAGCCATGTCTGACCCAGCTCTGTTAGAAATGCTACATCTAAAGAAATCCCAATCCCTCCGCACCACATGTGCCACAGTCCTCAACCTCATTACCACAATTAACAGAACACGCTGGAGGGACAGGTTCATAACCTAGAGAATGCCTATGCTGTGGAACAGACTTCACATACATGTCAAGCAGAGCACCTCACTGACACTCTTCAAGTGGAATCTTTGGATGTGAAACAAGGTTCACCCCGGGGATAACACCAGTGGCTCTACATGACAGAGGCACTGGGAACTAAGGTCAGGTGGCACTATGTTAAGGTAATCCTATGGCTAGGCTTGTAAAGGCCCCAGGACGATTAGCCTAGTACACGCCTATGAACATAAGAAAAGATGACCAAACTGCATCCCCATTCAGGACACTTGGGAATGCAATGAAAGTTCTGATCTCTACGCTCTACATGTTTATTTTCTGGGTTTTGGGTACAAAAGCAGGGGTAGGAAGGCCTGATCAAAACACTAGAAGAAGTTACTTAAAACAGAGAAAGACGCATTACAAGCGACTTGTGGAACTCACTACTACATGTCCTCATGTAAAAGAGGACTGACCACGCTCCAGCAGAAGATAAAAATACACTGTTTAAATGTCTTCTGCTAAATGCTAAAGCAACAGATGACTGAAGTAATCTATAAAATGGCATAATTGCTGTTGGGGAGCTCAGATCAGCTATTGCCTTCTTAAACCTCATCTAACAACAACTCTGGTAAAGGTTTCCTTGACCACTGCATCACAGGCTTGAAATATATCCTAACCACAAAACACTAAAATGATGCTATAAAAATAGATTGCTTTAACTCTTTAAGGTTACATAACCTTTTATCATATTTCTCTCCACCTCCTCATAATCCCGTTACAGTCAGCATCACATTCAGCTTTACACACTACTAACTGCCCTAATTATAACACTTTTCCTACTAACCTCTGATCTTCTAAAACACACCACACTCTTATTCTATTTCTTCTTCTTCTTTGCCAAGCACTGCAGTCACACCTTTCAATTTCTTTGCTCCAGAATTCCAGACAAAATAATAAAAAATAGAGGAACTTAGAAAGTTAACAGAACAGGTTTTCTACGTCAACATAAATGACTGTGGCAGAAATTACACAGAGGGAGTGAAGTGTGACAGTAATGTCTGGCATTACTAATCATCTCTTATCCTTGCGATTTACCAGAACAGTGACAATATTACAAGGAAAAGGGCAAAAAATGAAGCAAATCGAGGACAGTTGAGGGGTACGTCTGTAGTCAATCTTCTCGACTAGTTTTTGAAGGTCCACAACGGCATACAATACTTTTCTTATTACGTTTTTACAACTCTCACCTCCTTTAAACTCTTGTGAGCTACAGCTCTACACTGTTCTCCTACCTCCTTTCCTCTCTTCAAACTACAGACTTCTGCTTTTCCCTTCTCCCCTCCCTACGCCCGGACTAATCTCTTGCTAGCACCACAGCATCTTCTTTTACCTCATACCCATACTGATCCCTTAAACTACATCGCTCTCTTATCCTCAATCTGTTGTGATTTTGTTCCTGTATTTTCTTACTCTCTCTCAGTTTTATTATTAATAATTTAAAGCAGGCTATAATCATCCTTGTAGAAATATTACAGAATGTTATACAATTTTAGTACTACATATCTAAATGTTTTATGAAAACTGTGGTTACATTAATAAGTAATGTTTTCACCTCCGTCATTGTCTACATACTGTGACATATTGCAAGTTACATAGCTAAACTGCACAAGAGGAGCTAAACTCGCATAAAAAAATGTTATTTAACCTTAGCCTTACTACAGGATATGTACCTGAACAGTGGCGTACAGCAACAGTGGTCTCACTCCACAAAGGAGGCTCCACTACAGACCCTGGGAACTACCGCCCCATAAGCTTGACCAGCCTGGTTTGCAAAGCTATGGAAAGAATTATTATGGAACTCAAACAACGACATTGGGGACCTACAGACACTTGATCCCGCCCAGTTCGGCTTTGTAAAGGACAGATCCTGCCTTTTGAACCTGGCTGACTTTTTCGAAACAGTCACTAGAGCCATTGATGAGGGCAAGGAAGTCCATACAGCCTACCTGGACTTGGCTAAAGCCTTCGACACAATACCCCCACTCGGGGATCATAGATAAGCTAAACAGCTTAAATGTAAATCCATATGTCACAAGATGGGTTGCAAACTGGCTAAAGAACAGAACCCATAAAGTCAAGATTGCGGGAGCCATGTCAGACTCAAAGCCAGTCACAAGTGGTGTCCCACAGGGCTCTGTCCTGGGACCCCTCTTGTTCGGCATTTACTTCTCAGATGTGAAAGCAAACATGGGAGGGTTGTGGCTGACAAAGTTCACAGATGACTGCAAACTAGGCGCCATAGTCGATACACCAGCTGACACATACATCCTACAGAAAGGCCTCACCGAAACGGACAACTGGTGCCGGAATCACGGCCTTAAACTGAATGCCAAGAAATGTATAGTCATCCCCTTTGGGAAAAACAAAATACCCACAAATTATCACATAGACAGTAACCCACCGAGTACCGAAAAAGTTATCTATTCAGTAGCATGCCGCCTGCTCAGAGGTGATCTGTGCCTGACGTACAAGGCCATGTCCAACCAGGAATTGATGGACATGCTCCACCTCAAAAAATCAAAATCCATAAGAACCACGAGAGCCAAAGATTTAAACCTCAGTACAAACATGAATAGAACATGCTGGAGGGACAGATTCATAACTCAGAGGCTTCCCATACTCTGGAACAAAATCCCAGTCCATGTTAGGCAGAGCCCCTCACTGACTCTCTTCAAGAGAAATCTTGACGAGTGGATGGGAGATCGTAGGTTTACCCCGGGGGTCACCCCTGTGTTGCTACTTAACAGAGGCACAGTAAACTAATTTTAATAAGTAAGGGGGTGTTCAATGTGTCACTACTAGACAAAGGCACAGTATTCTAAATTTATTCTATACACCTTAGTACCACTACATGGGGTGGCGAAAGCCACATCTCTAGGGCTAGGCTTGCAAATGCCCCAGGGCAGATAGCCTAGTACTAAACTATGAAACTATGAATCTTGTACATGTTTTCACTTCTTACTAACCTACATATACCTAATGTGGAGCCCCCATGGATCACAAATGAAAGTGGGCTCAACCCTTTGGACAGCCTTGCTACAAAAAAACAAATATATATATGATACGAAGTATAGTAATAGGGACTTTATTTGGTCCGTGTAAAGCACATGCTGGAGGCCCTTGATATGTTTTGTTAGAAACCTCTGAGGTCTCTAATTGCTGTAGGTGCTTAGTACAGTACATACTGAATGGGGCATTATACTCAATTATGGGCTGGATAAGTGCCAAGTATGGGTGGGGGTTATAACTTCTTTTGCTCTTGAGGAGATGCCTTTACTAATCAAGCGAGCTAAGTGAAAAGCTTTCCTTACAATGGTAGACATGTGGTTGTTGAAGTTAAGTTCGTGGTCAACCTGTGATCCCAGGTCCCTTACCACTTCATAGGTACTTAGGGTGCTGTTATTGATTTGATTGTGTGTAGGGACATTGTGCAAGGGAATAATGATGCATTTCTTTGCATTCAGTTTGAGACCGTGACTAATACATCAGTTGAGGGTCTCTGTGAGACCATCCTGAAGTATGCTGACATCATTTGGGGATTCAATGACTGCACCAGGTTTACTGTCATCTGCAAACTTGGTCAGCCACAACCATTTAGTTTTGACCTGAACTCCTGAGAAGTATATACCAAACAGTAGGAGGCCGAGCATTGACTCCTGTGGCACCCCACTGGTAACAGGTCAGCTGGTTGATGCGGAGTCGTCCACTTTGATAGTGTGTGTCTGGTTTGTGAGCCAATTGTCACCCTGACTTACAAAGAAGGGGTTTACATTCAGTTTGCTAGGTTTATCAGTCATGCTGCTCAATATCAGAGTTGTTTGGCTTCTGCTACATACGTATAATCAACTGCATTACTAGCTGAGTTAAGTACAAACTTGCAGTGTTAAAGATTGTACTGCATTTAATTTTTCTGTCTATTTAATTGTTTCATTGAATATTGTGGTCTGTCTCTCTGTGTAGTTATTTATTTTTCTATTTGTTTCATAGAATACTGTGGTCTCTCTCTGTCTCTGTAGTTAGTTTCCCGCCCTCCCTGTGCGTGTCCTGGTATTAATCTCAGTGGCTTTGGAATTACACGCCCCTCCTGTAAATTTGTTTGAACACTCCTCCTGGGTCTATCTCATTTGCACACTCAACAGAGTACAGTGAGATCATCTTTTGACTTCAGACAGAGAACATTTGTGAAGGGTAAGCCACTTAGGTCCTTAATTTTGAATTATCTTCTGTTTCTCTTTTCTCCCTTTTCAAAAAAAAATGCTAAGCTTGTTTCCTGTCTTTCCGGTAACTAGTCCAGATACAGATTTGCTGTAACCAGGACTGTTTGTAAGCTTCTGAGCCCCACAAAACCTTTCTGTGTTGGAGGGAAGCCTTCTAGCTTATCAGTGGGAGTGGTAAGCACTAGGTAGCCTATCTACCACAAGAGTGGCTTCTGGCCCAGAAATTGTAGTTTATTGGCCATTTGGGCAGTTTTTCCATCTCTCTCAACTTTCTAGTTTAAAAGCCTGTGTTTGCACTCGTTACCCACCTTTCCTGTAACTAGTCTAGTCCAGATACAGATTTGCTGTATCCAGGACTGTTTGTAAGCTTCTGAGCCCCCAAAGCCTTTCTGTGTTAAAGGGAAGCCTTCTAGCTTGTCAGTGGGAGTGGTAAGCACTAGGGTAGCCTATCAACCACAGGAGTGGTTTCTGGCCCAGAAATTGTAGTTTATTGGCCGTCTGGGCAGTTTTTCTATCTCTTTCAACTCTCTGGTTTAAAAGCCTGCATTTGCGCTTGTTTCCCACCTTTCCTGCAAGGGTCTATATTAGAACATCGAATATTTAAAAGTTTGAATCACTAAAGGTCGACCTTTAGTTATCGAACTGTTAAATCATCGAATGTTCAAAAAAAAAAATAAAAACAACAAAAAAATACTGAACTGTGTAGGCAGGGGGGCAAGCCCCCCTGCACCCCCACATCCCCCACTACTTAAATATACCAACACCGAGACTGCACTACATTGAAGTAAATGGAAATCTCCCCTTACGGAGATGTCCATTTACTTGTTTGATGTTCTGCAGTTTTGCTATTCTTGTGTCTACAATGCCAGATTCGACACTGTCGGCTTTCGAGAATTTAATATAGACCCTCCTCTAACTAGTCTAGTCCAGATACAGATTTGCTGTATCCAGGACTGTTTGCAACCTTCTGAGCCCCCCCAAGCCTTTCTGTGCTGGAGGGAAGCCTTCTAGCTTATCAGTGGGAGTGGTAAGCACTAGGTAGCCTATCTACCACAAGAGTGGTTTCTAGCCCAGAAATTGGCCATTTGGGCAGTTTTTCCATCTCTTTCAACTTTCTGGTTTAAAAGCCCACATTTGCACTTGTTTACCATCTTTCCTGTAACTAGTCTAGTCCAGATACAGATTTGCTGTATCCAGGACTGTTTGTAAGCTTCTGAGCCCCCAAAGCCTTTCTGTGTTGGAGGGAAGCATTCTAGCTTATCAGTGGGAGTGCTAAGCACTCTGTAGTCTATCTACCACAAGATCCAGGTACAGATTCTTAGTTTCAGCACTTGAATTTACTTATTCATGCTCAGCACTTGTTCAGAACTTGTTGTTAGCACTAAAGAAGCTACAAATTACTACAGCACTCAACCTTCCTCTTTACCTAGAGGAAAACAGTTTTTGTACTTTCTTTTCTTACTTGCTTAGAGAAAAAAAGCTCTTATACTCAGTTTCCTCACTTGTCTAGAGGA
The DNA here is from genome assembly GCF_019279795.1 of Protopterus annectens. NCBI lineage: Eukaryota > Metazoa > Chordata > Ceratodontiformes > Protopteridae > Protopterus > Protopterus annectens. The sequence goes on from NC_056725.1 coordinate 1,146,664,150, forward strand.
AAGTAGTTTTTTATTCAGGCATGTCCAAGGGTCAGCTCCCAGTGTTCTCTCCTATCTGATGAATCTGGGCATACTGGGGCAATGTAGCAATTGCCTCATGCACACAGACAACCCTCTCCTCCTACCACCCAACACCACAACCTGTGAGAGATGCACTTATCTAGCCAAACTGGAGGTAAAGCTCTCTCCAACCAAGACTGAACTTGGCAGTCAAGAGAAGGCAAACACTTGTACCACACCACACTCATCACATAGTCTTACAAAATCTACACCACCAAAATCCAGACACAGAAACACAAAAACATTCACAGAGGCTCTCAATAATAATCTGCTCAAGCAACAGAGACCTCCAAAGCAGAAAAGCAAGCAACCTCCACCCCCCAACACAACCCAAATGACATATATCCCACAGACTCAGTGTCCCAATAAACCACAGTCCATAAGGCAAAACAACGTACCCAACACACTAGTCATAGGTGACTCTATAGTCAGGCACACTGATGTCCCACTCACCAGGCTAAACAAGGAGAAAGTTACTGTCAGCTGCCTGTCGGGTGCCAAGATACGCCACATAACCCATGGACTCAGGTCACTCCACAAGTACAAATATGACTCTTGTCATTGTCCATGTTGGTGTGAACGACCTGAGACGTACCTCCCTGGACTATATGAAGAGAGACATGCAAGAGTTCTCCGATCTTGTAGCCCAGGCAGGTATGACTCTAGCCCTGAGTAGCATCCTGCCCATACCTCCCAACTGTCCCGAATTACTTGTTTGACTGAGTTTTGGGGTCCAAATAACGGGGTGCCACGATTCCAGAGTGGCACCTCTTAATTTCCAATTTTTTTTCTTTATTTTTTCTTTGTTTTTTATTTTTCGTGGTTTTGGAGCGGCCGTCATAGTGTGCGATGACGTCAGCTCTGTCAGGGCTACCAGCCTGTCTGAACTGAGCTCGCGCACTTATTTGGTTTAAATACTGTGCGAGCGGGAAGGGAGAATGAAAAGGATATATTTAAAAAGCTCGTTGGCTGTATTTTCGCTCCTGGATTTAGAAGGCCTCGCTCTGCAAGTGAAACGGTGACCAGAAAGGATGCATCTTCGGCTTCTTCGCTCTGCAAGTCGAACGGAAAGGATTTATTTTCACTCCTGCTGCTGGATTTTATTTGTAGAAGGCTCTGTAAGTGAAACGTAAGGAACCTAGCTAATGGTCCTGACTTCTGCTGCCTGGATTTATTTGTAGAAGGCTCTAAAAGTGAATGGTTTATGCGGAAAGTGTGTGTGTGTGTGTGTGTGTGTGTGTGTGTGTGTGTGTGTGTGTGTGTGTGTGTCTGTGTGTGTGTGTGTGTGTGTCTGTGTACACTGCTGACAAAGAGAAGCAGTAAAAAGCAATTATGCTGAGCAGGTTAGCTAGTGACCCTGCAATTTAATGTGCATCTTAACAAAAAGGTGTAATGTTTCTCATACACAGTATACTACAGAATTAACAGTCTGGTTTCTTTCTTCTTTAGTGCCTGTAGTAACGTCATTAAATGCGGTTTTAAAAAGAAAGCTCTGACTGTATGGAACATGTACTCAGCTAGGGCAAGTATACAGTGCAAGGATCAGGAGCGGTCATCTATTTCATGTGCTGCAGATTGTCTTGTTTGTTGGTTTTGAGAACGCACATGATGTCACGTGACCTTTGGTTTGTTTTTGAACATGTATGATGTCATGCGACCTTTGGCTCACATCAGATTGAACACCACAGCATTTTTTGACTGCGTTGTAAGGGTTAAAAAAAAAAAAAAAAGATGGTCTTCATTGAATTTTATTGATGTTGTCCCCTTTCACTTTACACTTTCATATGCTATTTCTGTGTTTGACATTTTGAAAATGGCAAGGAAATGGAAGCTATTTCATCCTATTCCATAAGTACTACTATATGTATTAAGAATGTAGATAGGGTTTAAGTGCATGCAGAAGACAATGGGTTGCATCATAGACACCGACTGCTTGTGGCTTAACTCTGTTGCATTTATTGGTAGTGTCCTTTTCAGAAATGTGGTGTCATACTTGAAGGAAGCAAATCAGTCATTTCTGCTTTTGCAGCTTGTTTTCCATTGTTCATGGCTTGGACCTTAGGCTTGTTTTGTAAATGTTTAAATTTGTTTTGTTGGCTCAAAATATTTCTACTCAGAAGGTCTGCAGTAGTAAACTGAAGTGTTTTATGCATGGTTTGGTAGGTTTTCATTCCTCTGCATAAGGTTTATCTTTCCTGTAGTTCAGTAAACCCATTTCTTTGTGACATTTAGGTAATTAAATCCACTGTTTTAAATTTCACATATTAACCTTTATATGTATTTCTTTTTTGTTGCAGTTTTGGCTTTTGTTGCCTGTCAGTCATCTGGACTGACAAAATAAAACCGGCACTAGAAATGCAGATGCAGCAACCTCTTCATTAGTTACATATCTCTTTAATGTAGAATTTAGATGACTTTTACTTCAGAGATTGTCACTGTGTGCATATTTACTGGTGGATTGTAGAAGTTTGAGTAGACTTTTATGATGGAAATGTTATGAATTGGGCAGTTTTGTCATTATTGGTTTATGCATTTTGTTTCATTGCTTACTGGAAAAATGTTCAAAACAATAACTTTTAAACATGCGCTAAAAAGTGTGCTGTATTATACAAGAAATATAATTTAATACAGTCAGGAAGGTGCATCAAAGAACACATGTATGTTTCGTGTGCAAGGGGCCTATGATTTGAAAACAGCCCAGAGGTTATCTTTATCCACCACTGGACAGATGCATTTTCTTTGAATGTGGGTTTAAATGCTGTTTCAATGAATGTGAGTTTCAAGGGCAGAAAAGTTTTAATGCTAAGTATATTTTTATTGTGAGACTGTATTGCTTTGTTTAGCAGATATCTTAGTGTTTTTCCTATAAAAAGTAAAATAAAAGTGTTAAATGAAATTCAGTCCAAATGATCATTGTAGAAGTAAAGCAGTATGCACATTGCAGTGTTTATGGTAAATGGGAAGAAAATAGCCAAGTTATGGAACATTGGAATAACTGAGAGAGACTCTGGGACCACATTTTGATTGTCTGTTCTTCAGGTTGTGTTTGAAAGTTGGTGTCCCACAATTCCATTGGAGTGGGCGGGGTTACACAATTATGTATGTAAATTTTATGTTAATCAGCGTATAGATTTGTACCTATTTTTCATGGGCCTTGTCCAGATTTTTGATGTTTCCAGGTTGAGAGGTATGATCCTGCCATCGCCCAGAATGATACCGCAGTACAGGGACAAAATGATTGACTTCAACAATTGGCTAAGCTTCTGCTGTCATTCTAAGGGGATCCAGTGTCTGTCTGCCTGGGACAACATGGTAGACAAACCACGATGCTTTGCCAGAGATGGCCTGCACCTATCGCCCCTGGGATTCCGGATACTGGCTAAGGGTCTTGCCGCCCCTATAGTGCCTTTTTTAGGTAAGGTTCAAATGACAAATTCACCACCGTTACAGGAACAGGCAAGCAAAAACTGAGGGTAATGCTACTCAATGCTAGAAGGCTAAATCTCAAAATGCACTCACTCGAGGCACTCCTTAAAATGGAGAACATAGATATCTGTGTAGTGACTGAGACTTGGTTAAAGGCTCTAGAGAGCACCCCTGCATTACCAAGCTATACCTTATACCACACTTTTCGGCCATCTAACCTGGACCAGAACACCAAAGGCAGAGGTGTCTCCATAATTCAGTAAGGATATCCACACCTCCAGGCTAGTTGCGTAGCATAATGCATCCGAGGTTATCCGAGTGCAACTAACTCTGGACAAAACTACAATCCAAATTGTAGCTTGCTACAGATCCCCCACCATGCCTCAAGATTCCCACTCCTCTTTTCTTGATATAATAGAAAATATTAGGGTTCAACCAAACACCCTAATAATGGGCGATTTCAACTACCCCACCATTAACTCAGAAAACTACTCTTGTACCAACTCCTTCACTCAACACTTTCTGGAATTCATAAATTCCAATGCCCTGGATCAACTTATCCACACCCCCACCAGGGGCAACAATATCCTAGACCTAGTCATTACCAGCATGAGTCACTGGTGTTCCACACCTGAAGTCAACTCCTTGTTGGTCAGATCCAACCATAAACTAATCACCCTAGATATCCGCATCCCACCACCACCCACCATTAAAGAAACCACGGTAAAAAATGTCTCCAAAGCCAACTTCATGCTTCTTAAGAGAGAAGTGGCGAACGTCATGACACCCATGCAGACGGACAATACAGTTACGACTGCTGAATCCTACACAAATGCACTCTAAGCACTGCCACGAGTGCAACGATCGTGCTATCCAGAACAGAACCAAGACGCTATCCTCCAAAAAAATGAAGCCATTCTGGTGGTCCCCTGCCATAAATAAACTCTACAATAGAAAGAAGAAACTGTTGCAAGACAGTAAAATCCCATGAGTGGAGGAGCTCCTTGGTCAGCCTCAGTAAGAAGCTGAGATTCCTTATAAGATCCTCCAAAGCTAGCTACAAAAACAAAATCGACATGGATTCTAAGGGTAACCACAAAGCATTCTATAGCTATGTCAAGAATCTCAATGGCAACACTCAGATCTGCTCTAAGTTGCAGCACAACGGTAAGAAAATTACAGAACCAACTGATATTGCCAACATTCTGGCAGATAGGTTCAGTGTTATATTTACCTCCACCCCCACCCCTAAAGGGCCCATAGCTATACGGGAAAAATGCAGAGGCCCTGTAATCACATCTATGCAGGTAAAAGCTGCACTCTCTAAAACTAAAAACACAGCATCCATGGGACTAGGCAACACCCCAGGCTGCATTTTACACAATCTTCCGAATGAAGTGGCTCCTCACCTAAGCACCATGTTCAATCAGTCTCACATCAGGCTTTGTGCCTACTGAATAGCACACAGCAACAGTTATCCCACTCCACAAAGGGGGAGCCACCACTGATCCTGGGAACTATCGCCCTATTAGCCTGACGGGCCTGGTCTGCAAGGCCATGGAACTCATAAGCAAAGACATTGGTAACCTCCAAACTCTGGACCCCACCCAGTTCGGGTTTGTGAAAGGCAGATCATGCCTTCTGAACCAGATCGACTTCTTTGAGGCAGTCAACAAAGCTGTAGACGAGGGTAAGGTGGTTCACACAGCCTATCTTGACCTGGCTAAGTCTTTCAACACCGTCCCCCATTCTGGAATTATAGCTAAACTAGATATAAATCCCTACGTCACAAGATGGGTTGCCAAATGGATCACTGACAGAACCCACACTGTAAAAGCTGCAGACTCCAGATCTGACTTCAAACCAGCGACAAGTGGAGTACCACAGGGTTGAGTCCTGGGACCTCTCCTGTTTGGTATCTACTTCCCTGAAGTACAGGTCAATACAGAAGGCCTCTGGCTAACAAAGTTCGCAGATGACTGCAAACTAGGAGCCACAGTCGAGTCCCAAAATGATGTGGACATCCTACAGAAGGGCCACACTGAGACAGATGCCTGGTGTCAGAGGCATGATCTCAAACTCAATGCCAAAAAGTGCATCGTCATCCCCCCTTTGGTAAAAACACTGTACCCATGAACTACCACATAAATGGCAGTCTACTTAATGCCGAATGTGTGATAAGAGACCTTGGGACCCAGGTGGACAGCAGTCTCTCCTCTGATAATCACATCGCCACAGTAGTCATGAAATCCTTCTGTGTGGCACACCTCATCACAAAAGGGTTACTCATCCAGGAAAAAAAGAGGTCATAGTTCTGCTCTACTCGGCACTTATTAGACCCATTATAGAGTACAATGCCCCTTTTGTAATGTACCTCACAAGACATCTGCAGCAGCTGGAAAGGCCACAGAAGTACCTCATAAAGAGGATTATTAGCTTCAAACAGATGTCCTACACTGACTGTCTCAAAAAAACTCCGGCTTTACTCTTGGAGCATATCACCTACTCCGAAAAGAACTCTGCCTAACATATAAAGCTATGTTAAACCCAGAGCTGTTTGACATGCTACACCTAAAGAAATCCCAATCTCTCCGAGCTACATGCTCTAGGGACCTAAACCTTGTCACCACAATAAACAGGACATGCTGGAGGGATAGATTCCTGTCCCAGGGACTTCCTATACTCTTTAACAAGCTACCCATCTATGTCAAGCCAAGTTCCTCATTAATCTTGATGAGTGGATGGGAAATAGGATATACATCCCGGGGATCACTTCTGTGGATCTTGACAGGGGCACAGGAAATTAATTTTCTTGGGTGGTGTAAGCCAGGGAACCTTGCTGGCTAGGCTTACTTAGGCCCTTGGGCTGATAGCCTAGTACCTACCTATGAACCTATGCCTGAATGTAAGATTGTGTCGAAAGCCTTTGCCAAGTTTAGGTATGACGTCTGCACAGATTTGCCCTCATCAATGGCCTTGGTTAAAGAGATCCACTAGATTTAACAGGCAGGATTTCCCTTCACGAATATGAATTGGATAGGCTCCAGGGTTCGGAGTTCACCTATGTCTTATTTAGGAGGTCTATAATATGTTCGACTTTCATTTATATAAATGTATGATTGCCTATGTCATAAGTGATAATTTAATGAAAATGATTCTCATTAAAAAAAAATGATGATCCAGAAGCAAACAGAGCATAAGAAAACACTGCACTGTTGGTGGTTCTTGTTACAGAGAAAGCATTCAATACAGCTACTTGGGACTTCATGAGTAGTGCAAAAAATGTATTTCCATTCTCTCACAGAACAATAGGGTTAATTAGGAGTATATGTGAATAGTCAGAGGCAAGAGTTAAGATGGGAGGGCTCCTGTCAAACAAGCTATATTTGAACAGAGGAACAAGGCAGGGGCGTCCTCTTTCCCTTCATTTACTCTATATTTAGAGCCACTGGCAAAGAAAATAAGGGACTCACAAATTCAAGTAGAGAAATGGTACGGTAATTAAGAAAAGTTAGTTTTATTTACAATTATTATTTTGTAATTAAAAATCCAGAAAAGGACACTTTGGTGGTGTTTAACATTTTGAGATAGTTTCAAGACTTTTTGGGATATAAAATTAATGAAGATAAAACCAAGGCTGTACTGGTAAACTATGTACATACATACGAGTTGGTTCAGCAATGCCCATTTTTACAGGGACATAAGATGAAGTATTTAAGTGTATGGATTTAAAAGAAATGTTATTCAGTGAAGAATCACCAACAATAGCAGTTTTCTTACATTTAGTTTCCCTCTGGATTATCATAGGTGTATACTAGGTTAATGCCCCGAGAGCCTTTACAAGCCTAGCCCCCAGGACTACCCTGGCATTGTGCCATGCAACCTTAGTTCCTACTGCCTCTGTCGAGTAGAGCCACTGGAGTGATCCCCCAGGGTGAATTTTCTATTTCCCACCCCCTCATCAAGATTTCTCTTGAAGAGGGCCAGTGAGGTGCTCTGCTTGACATGTATGGGAAGTCTATTCCACAGCATGGGCAGTCTCTGGGTTATGAACCTGTCCCCTCCAGCATGTTCTGTTGATTGTGGTAATGAGGTTGAGGTCTCTGCAGTGTTTGGTGCGGAAGGATTGGGATTTCTTTAGATGTAGCATTTCTAACACAGTTGGGTCAGACATGGCTTTGTAAGTCAAGCAGAGATCACCTCTAAGTAGGCGATATGAGACAGAGAATAGTTGGAGTTTTTTGAGTCGTCCATATAGGACAAATGTTTAAGGCCTAGGATCCTCATTGTGAGGTACTTTTGCGGCCTCTCCAGTTGTTGCAGGTGTCTAAAGTACCTGCCAAATGGGGCATTGTACTCTGATTGGCCTAATGAGGGAAGAGTAGAGGGAGACAATAACCTCATTCTTCCTGGATGCAAAACCATTAGTAATGAGATGTGCCACACAGAAGGACTTTCTGACCACAGTGGCAATGTGGTGGTCAAAAGAGAGGTTGCTGTCAACCTGTTCCCAGATCTCCTTTAACACGTTCAGTGGACTACCATCAATGTGGTAATTCAAGGGAACCAGGTTTTTCCCAAAGGGAATGAACACATCTTTTGGCATTGAGCTTAAGGCCATGGTTCTGACACCAGTCGTTGGTCTCATTGAGGCCTTTCTGTAAGATGTCAACATCACTTGGGGAGTTAATGGCTCCCAACTTGCAATCATCTGCGAACTTTGTCAGCCAGAGTTCCTTTGTGTTGGCCTGGATTTCAGAGAAGTAGATATCAAACAGGAGAGGATCCAGGACTGAACCCTGTGGGACTCCACTCTTGACTGGTCAGCAGTCTGACTTGGAGTCAACTACTTTCACACTGTGGGTTCTATCAGTGAGCCAGTTTGCAACCCTAGTGATATAGGGGTCGATGCCAAGCTTAGTAAGTTTTTCTATGATTCCTGAGTGGGGAATGGTATCAAAGGCCTTGGCCAGATCAAGGTATGCTGTATGAACCACCTTACCGTCATCCACAACTCTGGTGACTGAATCAAAAAAGTTGATCAAACTGAGCAGGCATGATCTACACTTCACAAAACCAAACTGTGTAGGATCCAGAGTTTGGAGATTCCCTATATCCTTGTTTATTAGGTCCATGATGATGCATTCCATAGCTTTGCATATCAGACTCGTCATGCTAATGGAGCGATAGTTCCTAGGGTCTGTAGTCGCTCCTCCTTTGTGGAGAGGGATGACTGCAGCAGTGCACCATTCGGTAGGGACAAAGCCTGAGGTGAGGCTGTGATTGAACAGGGCACACAGATGAGGTGCCAGTTCACTCTGTAGTTCATGTAGAACACAGCCAGGGATACTGTCAGGTCCCATAGAAGCTGTATTCTTGGCCTTGGACAGTGGTGTTTTAACCAGTGCAGCAGTAATGCTGGGTGCCTGGCAATCTACTGGTATTGTGACTGGTCCTTTGGGAGGGGTAAAGTTAGCACAGAATCTGTCCGCCTGTATATTTGCAATATCTGTTGGCTTGGTATAAGAGGTACCATTGTGCAGTAGCTCAGAGCAAATCTGTGTATTGCCATGGAGATTCTTTACATAACTATAGAAGGCCTTGTGGTTGTCTTTACAATCTGCTGCAATTCTGTTTTCATAGCTAGCTTTAGAGGATTTGATGAGGGATCTCAACCTTTTGTTGAGGCTGATAAGGAAGTTTTTCCAGTCTTGGGACTTCACCTTATTCCACATCAGTTTCCTCCTGTTGCAGAGTTTGTTTATGGTAGGGGACCACCAGATTGGCTTCCTTTTTTTATTTTGAGGAGAGCATCTTGGTTCTATTCAGTATGACGAGATCCATGCATTTGTGTACGTGTTTGTAGAGTGCACTGGTGTATGATTTGGCGGTCATGCAACTATTCTCCATTTGCATGGGTGCGTGAAGCTCGCCAACTCTGTTTTTAGGAGCCCAAAGTTAGCTTTGGAGAAGTTTTTCATGGTGGTTACCTTTGTTGTGGGGGTGGGAGGGATGTGGATTTCCAAGGTGATTAGCTTGTGATCGGATCTAACCAGAGAGGAGTTGACTATTGATATACAGCAATGGTCACCCATGTTAGTAATGACCAGGTCAAGGATGTTGCTACCTCTAGTGGGGGTAAGAATGAGCTGGTCCAGTGCACTGGAATTAATGAATTCCAGAAAGCGCTGGGCAAGTGTATTGGTACACAAGTAGGTTTCCCAGTTAATGGAGGGGTAGGTGAAGTCGCCCAGAATGAGAGTGTTAGGTTGGACCCTAATATTCTCCAGGGTGCTTAGGAATGTGGAGTGTGAATCTTGGGACATGGTTGGGGACCTATAGCAGGCTACGACCTGTATCGCTGTCTTATCCAATGTTAGCTGCCCCTGAAGTATCTCAGATGCATTATTGTTGGGCTACCAGTCTGGAGGTGTGCGCATCCTTTATGAATAAGGAACACCGCCACCTTTGGTGCTTCGGTCCAAGTTCTGGGGCCAAAAGGTGTGGAATGAGTTGTAGCCTGGTAGAGTACGGGTGCTTTCTGCTGCCTTGAACCAGGTCTCTGTTACAGCACAAATGTCGATGTTCTCCATTTTAAGGAGTACTTCGAGTGAGTGCATTTTGAGATTTAGACTTCTAGCGTTGAGCAGCATGACCCTCAAATTGCATTTGTTTGTAGCTGTTACAGTGGTAATTTGGTCTTTGGGACACTGCCTAAAAAAGGCACTATAGGGGTGGCAAGAGCCTTGGCCAGTATCCGGAAGCCCAGGGGTGACAGATGCAGGCCATCTCTGGCAAAGCATTGAGGTCTGTCAATCATGTCATCCCGGGCAGACAGATACTGGATCCCCTTAGAATGACACCAGAAACTTAGCCAATTGTTGAAATCAATCATTTTCTGCTTGTAGTGTGGTATTCTGGGTGATGGTAGGATGCTGCTCAGGGCTAGGGTCATAACCGGCTGAGTTACAAAATCCGCAAGCTCCTCCATATCTCTTTTCATGTAGTTCAGGGAGGTACGTCTCAGGTCATTCACACCCACATGTACAATAACAGAGTCATATTTGTACCTGTTGTTGAGGGACCTGAGTACATGCATTATATGGTGGATCTTGGCACCTGACAGGCAGCTGACTGTTACTTTCTCCTTATTCAACCTAGTGAGTGGGACATCAGTGTGCCTCACTATTGAGTCACCTATGACTAGTGTGTTGGGCATGCTGTTTTGCTCAGGGGCTTTGGTTGAGTGGCACACTCTTTTAGTAGAGTTGTGTGTTTCGTGATTAGTGTTGTGTTGTGGTGTTCGAGTGCGTTTCTGCCTTGGAGGTCTCTGCTGTTTGGTTAGATTTTTATTGAGAGCCTCTGCGAAGGTGGGTGTCTGGTTTGTGTTTTGATGTGAAGGCAATGCTGTTGTGTGTTCTGGAGGGCTGTGTGTTCCATATGGTGTGGTGCAAGTGTTGACCTCCTCTTGACCACCTATTCCGGTCTTGGCTGGAGAGTGCGTGGCTTCCAGTTTGGATATACAAGTGCATCTCTCACAAATCTGAGTGTTGGGGGGGTTAAGAGGAGAGGGTTGTCATTGTACATGAGGCAGTTACTACACTGCATCAGGATGCTTAAGTTCACCAGGTTAATAGGAGAAAGCACAGGGAACTGACCTTAAGACATGCCTGGAAGGGTGGGCATTAACTACTGGAGCTGTTTCCTTGTAGAACGTTTAGTGCTGGTAGCACTTTTGTGTACTACAATAATTGCTACAAGAAGTCTTGAAAAGTGCTAAACTAACAAGCCAGTAAAAGTGCAGGAGAGGAGAGAACTAGCAGATCTAACGGATCGTTGTTCTACCAATCTTGTCAAATACTTGCCTCATCTCCCAAAAACAATGATACATATCCAACTGTACAGATTTTAGCAGACTGTCCAGATTTTTGCCTCATATTTTAGGTCTGTTCATCATAAAATTTGTGTTTTCTGGCAAATCACTAAATAATACTAACTAATGACAAACATTTGAGTTTCAGACTTTGCATCCTTCGGAGAATACATAATAATGCAAAACCATTATTCTAGCAGGTAAGTTTATAGAAGCAATATTTAAATTCTGTCCTTATTCTGGGGTCTTTGTCCCCCCATTCCTTCTAGCTTTGTCCAGTTTTCTTGCACTGAAAGGTTGAAAGATATGTACATATCTATTAAGTCTGGCAACATCCTTCCACACTCTTTGCTTATAATCAAAGTTTAAAACTAAAATGGAGCTATATGAAGCAGAGTCTGAATGGTCTTTATTCTGTCTGGGTAAGACAGTCATCACACCTTTCTTACAATACACTGGGTACTTCCCACACTTTTTAAAATACTGATAAAACTGTCTAGATCTATATCACTTTCTCCCTTCCATCTCATTTACTGCTGAATGATTATGCATCGCCATTTGTCTCCTCTCGTCCTGTCTTAGCTAATTGCTCAGCCTCATCTTCCTCAAACCTTGGAATAATTAAGTCTCCCATAAATATAACCATTTGTGCCTTTTCTGGTTTTCTACATTCCTCTGCTGTACACAATTTTTCATAAAACATCAGCAATATCTCAAATACCACTATAAAATCTCCAGTTATTTTCTCAAAATAGGCTTGCTAAGTTTGGAGACAACACTTTTTACTTTCTGTTGCCTACGTCGTGCTAAAAGTTTTTGGGCTCTGGAGTTAAATAAAAAAATAGTTGCTTAACAGCAACCTTTCTAAACTTGTGTTTATTAACCAAATACTCCCTTATTTCCCCTTTAGCACTGCAGTTGCTCTTCCTGTTGTTCAGTAATTCCTATTACTTTATTCCCATTATTTCTTTCTTTTATTTCTGTTCTGTTTTTAAAATCTATTTTAATTTTATCATACTCACTAGCTATCCCTTCTGAAGAAATTTCTGTCTTCACTAATAATTCTTGAATAATTTCCCCCTACCAATTCCTTAAATCCAACTCTTTAACAAGGAAAAAAAGTGCCAGTGTCTCATTTTTACTTCATTACCCTGTATGTTTATCTCTTATCAATGCATGCTTTGAAATAGTTACTGGATGTATATCAAAGCTTTCAATTAAATACACATGCTAGTGAGAAATATAACATGTCTATCCAGTTCAGGCCAGGTTTTGTACCTTGGGAATTAATATGTAAATTCTAAATCTTCCATATAGTATAGTTGTATTTATTTACCATAAATTTAAATGTAAGAGTGTCTTCACTGTTGCAGTAACATTACGAGGTTTCCTGCTTTGGAAGCTCTCAGCCAGCAGCTCAGTTAACAGAGATGTTCCTCATTCCCCAGCAGACCTCGCTTCTCCAATATCAGGATGTCTGGATATTAAATGTCATTGGCTAATGCCATTTCTTCAGGTCTTTCTTGCACCTACAGGTCAGAAGCTCCACTCTCTGAGCCCTAAGCCAAGAGCACAACACTAGCACACTGTACACTCAGGAGGCATGGTGAGAGACCGATCTAATGAAGGCATCTAAACAGGGGAGTGCACCTAAAAGGGAAGTAGAAAAGGCAGCCCACCCCAACCTATAGTCAAAAAGGGGACGGAAGGAGGTAGGGAAAGAATATTCCAACAGCGAAGACACCTGAACATTTACATTTATAAGTAGACACAAGTGCACTATGTTTCATTGTGTGCTCTTCAATGTTGCAGGTGGGAGAATTCCCAAAGCTAAACGGGTGCTGGGTAGAAACCTGCTCTGGCTCTAGAAGCAAAAGATCAGTTACAGTATTTGGAAAAAGAAGTGGACTGAGGATCAGGTGGCTACCTTTAACATATAGCCTGGGATGAAGGCTACAGTGGTAGCAATGACCCTAAAAGGATGACTTATAGTATTGTCCTTTACACTGTTACCATGGCGTTTGTAACAAAAATGGAGATGTGATTAGAAAGCTATTCTGAAACAGTCTATTGACAGGCTGCCTTATTTTGTTGGAAGCAAAGGCAACAAATGGTCAGACTTTGAGGGTTTTAGACCTATGTAAATACAACCTGAGATGATGGTGTACATCCAGTGAATGAAGAGTTCTTCCCCCCATTCTGATATTGGGAGAAAACACAGGGAGCTGAACAGCTTGGTTCAGGCAGAGCTTTGAAACGGCTTTGCATAAAAAGGAAGGATTTATCATCAAGGAAATTCTAACTTAATGCAAACTAAGAAAATGATGCAACACAAGTGTTTGCAACTCAGAAATTATTTTTGCTGAGGTGATGGCCACCAAGAAAGCAGTCTTTCAAGACATAAATGTTTTCTTTGCGAAGCTGGGAAAGATGAGCTTTTCCAGTACAAAAGTTAATGTCCTAAGCAGGGGCCACTCTGGGTAGGGGGAGGGTTTAAAGTGATAATTCTCTTGAGAAACTGTTTTACATAGGTTGTCACAATCTTAGATGTAGAGGTAGGCAGGCAGACAGATATAGTAGAGCCATTAATTTTAACGGGGTTCTTAGTTAAGAGGTCCACATCCTGCAGCAAAATCCATGTTTTTTTTTCCCTAATCACACTATTTAATTGAGGGAACCAATGTTACCTTGTTCAGAATGGTGCTACCACAGTATTATGCTTGGTCCTTCCTCTTGATATTTAGAAGTAACCTGGGATTGAGAGATGTGGCAGATAAAAAGAATAAAGAAATAGATCTGTCCACTGGAAGTAGAAGACATCTGTCCTCCAAGCCTTGTGCTCTAGGGCCTTTGAACATTATTTTGGTATTTGCCTGTTTAGTTTTGAGGTCTACGTTTGGAATATCCAACTGATGGTACTGAAAACCTTCTGAGGTGGTCTGCAAGGATATTGTTTTCCCCTGGCAGGTACTGTGCTACTAAATGTAATCCCATATCCTTTGCTGCCTCCCAAATTTCATGGATAAGTGACAGAGCATACAGTGGGTATCCCTTGCTTTTGACTCTGTCATTCACCCTGAGGACAACCATTGTTTCTTTTAGATCAATGCAGGTCTTTATGAAGGTTTTCTCCCCTTTGTTTTGACTGCAGCCTTCAATCAACCAAACCAGCTCCCTTTTTAGACAGGGAAGTAATTTTAAACTTGAAATTGTGGGGATGCTTGTCACTACACACGTTTCGTGTACCACTGAGTCAGAAACAAGCTTTTTCCTACGGAAGGAGGGCCATTTTGTGATTCTGAGTCTATCAGAGTCCCCAAAAGCACCAGTGTGTTTTTGGGTGCAAGACTGGACCTATGTTGAGACAGAACCCAAAGTCTGAAAGGCAATCCATTGTCAAGTTTAGAGATGCTGTAAGGTCTTTCCTGGTGCTTGCTTGAATAAGTTGTCTAATGAAGGGTAAATCTGCACAATCCTGTTCCTGCAAAAGGAAACAGCCAGATATTTTGTAAATATTCTTGACAGCAGTAGATAAACCAAAGGCAAGATAGAGAACTGAAAGAGACTCCCACCTGTCCTGAAGCGAAGACATCTCCTGTTTCTCCTCACTATGCAGATATGAAGGTACAGATTTTTTAGATCACAGTGACCATGAAAGCCTGAAGGGAGCTAGATCACAGGTAGACACTTTTGGAGTATAGGCATGCTGAATTTGGCAGCAATCAAAATTTTGTTTAGCTTTGAAAGAACTAGGCTTGGTCTCAATGTCACTGCTTTTCTTGAGACCAAGAAAAGTCTTGAATAAAACCCAGTTTTCCACTCTTGGTTTAATAGACCCTTGTGCCAGCAGACATCTTATTTAAGCCACTGTCTGCTCGAGTTTTCCTTTGGGAACATTGAAAATACTAGAAGCATTGGAAAGGATGCAAACTGTAGCATCTGCCCTTTTCTTACAGTTTGTAGCACCCATTTGTTTTTGGGTGATGTTTGCCCACTAACCAAAGAGGAGGGAAAGTCTATCTCCCAGCTTTGTGGACAGAGGGATGATTTTGGGTTCGGGTGGATCTTGAGAGGGTTGACATGGAGGTACTCTGAGTGATATCTGCTGGACCCCTGGGCATAGTGTTTATATTAAATCACCGAACACTTAAAAAAGTGAATGGTGATTAATCGACCCTATGTAAGCAAAAGCTTACAATGTCGAGGTGTCAAAACAGAGATTTTTTTTCCATGGGAAAAAATTGTTGTTCCAAGAAAAAAAAAATAAAAAATAAAAATCAATTTCAAACATTACATTAAGTGGAGGGCTTTGCCCCCCCCCCTACTTAAATATACCAACTCCGAGACCACACTACAGTGCTGAAAAATGGCAAAGTACCAAAGCGGCCAAGCAAATTCTGTCCCAAGGAAAGAATCTGCTTAACAGCCGCTTCAATATTTTGCATTTTCAGCCTTTTAAATTCGACCAAGATACATTTGAAAGAATGAGTCTTCAGTCTTGTAATACTGACTCAGGGGCATAGGGTCCTGTAGGCCCGAATCCTTAGTCAGCTTGCCACCTTCTTTGTTGTCCCAGATGTCCTGCTCCATTGTCTTGCTTGTTTAGCTGGGAAGGACCAGGATTTAGTAGGAAAAAGTCTTGAACCTGAGGGAGGGGAGATTGCACCTGCAGAAAGTCCTTGACAATTTGCAGGGACTTGTCCTTGTCCTCTGTTTTCTTAAATGCACGCTGTGCTTTGGGTTCAAACAGAAAATTCTTGTTTATGGGTGCATCAAGGAGTTCAGTTTTGGCATGATCAGGCAATGATTGTTCTCTCAACTTTTGTATGGTCTCCTGATAATCTGAAGCAGCTGCCCTACTAAATACTTGCAATGCATCATAGCTACAATACAAGGTGTTAAGCAACTTGAACAAGAGTTGCAGAGTTCCAATAACTCCTACTGAATAGCTTCACATGCCATCCTCTCCAGCTTCTGTATCATTTGGTCTAGACGGGATTCCTGAAATTTTACAATATGAAACTGGCAATTCAAAGATTTGCTGGCCAGGGTATCTGACATACACTTTATGGCCAAATCTACCTAGGATCCAATTTCTTTAACATTAAGCATTTTTTTTTCTAAAGAAGTGCTGCCCTTCGCTCCCTAGGGTCCTGAGGAAACCACCTTAGGATCCAAAACAGGATTTCTAAACAGACGCTTGTGTTTGTCCAGGACCCTGTAGAAACCTGGAGGCAGGGAGCTGGGAGTTTGGCTGCAAGGATTTGTCATGAATATCATCCTCCACAACCTCTTGAACTGGAAAAATATCCAGAGATTTGTGCTCAGGAAGCCTAACAAATTTCTCATCCTTTACTTAAATTGAAGATAATCCTGAGCATCCCAATAGAAAGGCTCTCAAGTATTATGGAGGATATCTCCAACAGAGAAACCCTCTGCTGGTGAGGCTCTGGCAAGTGTTTCAGCGGACACATGACCCTGTTTAAAATTTGGACAAAACGCCAGCTCATCATCTGAATTACAGGAAACAGCAAACTCCTGAAAAGGTCTTTATTTAATTGATGCATCCTTATACTTAATGATCCTAGAAGTGAAATAAGCACACTCACCAGGTCAAGGCAGAACAAACCGGAAATCCAAAAGAGGGATCCATTTCCTACACTTTAAGCAAACATTAGTCTTAGCAATGGATACCTAAACAAGAAATACCATAGACTATAATACAAAATGAATTCCCCAGTGGGGTACTTAGGTTTATCAGCTCTATGACTTCACACTTATCAAAGAAATAAAGGAGGCTGCATCATGCTCTTTTACAAAAAAGAACTGTAGAAATGGCACTGGAGAATGATGCTTGCATCCAGACATCCTGACAGTGGTGGGGAGTGTGTCTGTCAGACCAGTGGAGCGGGATAAAAATCTGGTATTCGGGGCTGGCAGATAGCTTCTCATGCAGGAAATCTGAAAACATTACTACTGCAACAGTGACAGCACAATGAACAAATAGTCTCATATTTCTTCAGAAAGCTATCCTCTTTTGTTATATTTTGTTTTCTAGATCCCCCCTGATGCATCCTCACTACTGCAAATCAAGTTCTAGTCCCCACCCATAAACAATATTTTATGCTGAAAGCAAATTCTACCCCAAATTTTCTGAAGCTCCATAATGGCAGTTTCGGCTGGAATATAAATACACGCCAGCATAATCCTCCTCCCTGCCAATAACCCCTTACTACCACTAATATATAATTGTCTTTTTCTCTCTCTTTTCTATCACTACGGGTGCCGCTCTAATAATCAGTATTACTCAACTTTTCATTTGTCCCTGATATTCTTCTGAATGCTCACACTGAAATCCTTCTTTTCAAATTCACATAAGTGTTTCTATCTTAATGTGTTCTCCTGTAACAATATTTACACTATACATTTAAATTCAGTACACCCTACTTTTAGTTATACCAGTAAGACCATTTACATTTCATGGTAATATGGACATAGTAGCCATTAAGATAGAAAGTTATTACTCACACCTACTGTACATAACAGTTCTTTTGAATGCGTAATTCCAACATTTAGCTTACATATACACACCAATGTTTGGCAGACTGCTCTCTTATGCAGCTTCTGCTTATCATCTCCATTTAAACATATGCAATGAAAACACTCGAGCAAGAAACCAAATAGATTTTCAGAACATCCATCCTCTTTTACAGACACACAAAACTATGATTGTCAAAAAATTACTATCAGGCCTAGTTTGCAGCAGCTGACCCAAATTACTGGCTGCAATACTGCATGCATTACCTATTTTAAAATTAAGGATACAGATACTAAAGAGCTTCTTACACAGTCAGTGTTCCCACTCAAACTCACTGCTGATTTTTTTCTCCTCTCTGTTCTCCTCCCAGATGTGAAAAACAGCTTGCATGCTTTCAGTAAACATTACCTTTTAGTCCTAAGAAAACGTACACTGACTACATTTAAATACACAAACAAAACTATGCACCTTTGTATTAAAATCATTAAAATATTAAGGCTGCTGGGTCAGCAACTATTTACATCTTATTCACTTCCCACAGTTTCAAACTTAATTATTAAATTGCTTGCCAATGTGCCTTTAAATGTTAATTATACTGTACCTCAGTTATTTCTCTCTGCATAGAGAGCTCGTAGGTCTCAATTAACTGCTTGCACCTGCAGACAGCTCATCTCCAAGTAAAAGTGGTTAGTAGTAAGAAGAAAAATAGTTATTAACTTAGCAAATTATTAAAAGAATCTTTGTAAATGTTACTCAGAACACATAGACTTCTGCTGGTTGACTGCTTGTATCTGTAGACTTCTAAACTCCAAGTGAAAGCATTTGTTAATGTAAAAGTATCAAATGACTGTGCAAATGCAAGAAAACTACCAGTTTCCATGCTTTTAATCAGTGTTATTTTTCAAACCTATTTGCTTACAAAATTGTCTATAGCTTTAATCAATATCATTAATCTAGATACTCAACCTATAAAAACATGGGAGATTATTTTAATTATACATGTGATATGATTAATACACTTTTACATTCCCCATCACAACAGCCGGATATCACAACATTATACTAAATTTAAAGAGCACTGGTAATGTTTGAAGGCATCATTCTTTTATAATTAATTTCATTTCCATTGTACTCCCCATGATAATGTTGCAAAGTAGTTTTGAAAAAAATTACGATTATAGTATGCTGTTTATTTTTTCACTTTTTATTCAGCCCTTTTCTATAATCATATCCACAAATTATGTCATAGTACGTACCAAGGAGTGATTTACATGCAACTGTAGAGCATTGTGGGTGATAAAAACTTCATCTTTACACGAGTGATTCTTCTTTACGTTGTGGTTGCACTACCTACATGATCACCTGTTAATTTATAATGCGAGGTGTTCTATCTGAAAGAACTATTGGACAGCTTTGCTTTCTGGGAAGTAAAAACTACTTATCATTTAGCATGAAAATATAGTAGTCTATACATACATTAATTTAGGTAGTAAGGCACTGTAGGTTTAGTTTTTAATTATGTCATGGCATGGATTTTCAGTCTTAGAAAATATTCAGAGGGTCATCTTTATCAACAAAATAAAATGCAAAAATAATATATTTTATGCATCAAAAACTGTAAAAGGTTTGCACTGCATCTAGTAAGAAGGTTATATCTAACTTGAAAGGTTTGTTAGTTATATTTGCTTTAGGGCATGATAATACATTTTTACTTTATTCTTTCGAGTGTTGTGTACTTTATTACAGTGTAAAGCCTGGATGCATTGCAACTAACTGCTTTCTTGCTTAAATATAATTAGCATTATACAACAATCATTGATAATAATCCCCCCACCTCATATTTAAAATATCCCTGACTGCAACTTTTACAAAATTGCTTTACAATATATTTATATTACAAAATGTTTACATATACATATACATATATATATATATATATATATATATATATATAATATATGTATAGGTTCATAGGTAGGTACTAGGCTATCGGCCCAAGGGCCTACGTAAGCCTAGCCAACACGGTTCCCTGACTTACGCCACCCAAGAAAGTTATTTTCCTGTGCCACTGTCTAGCAGAGACAGAAGTGATCCCCGGTGTGTATTTCCTATTTCACATCCACTCTAAGATTTTTCTTGAAGAGTGCTAATGAAGAACTTTGCTTGACATAGATGGGTAGCCTGTTCCAGATTATGGGAAGTCTCTGGGACAGGAATCTATCCCTCCAGCATGTCCTGTTTATTGTGGTGACAAGGTTTAGGACCCCAAAGCGTGTAGCTCGGAGGGATTGGGATTTCTTTAGGTGTAGCCTGTCCAACAGCTCTGGGTTTGACATAGCTTTATATGTTAGGCAGAGATCACCTCGGAGTACGCAATATGCTACGGAGTTAGCTACCTAAAAAGCCTACAGTTAAAGTTTGGTTGGACTAGGTTTGAAAGAGCAGGGCAGTCTGTGAAGTTCTAGCCAGTTGTTGTCAAAGAGCTGTACAGTGGTGTTTTTTTTTTTTGAGGTTGATTGGTGGCAAACTTGCAGGACTGTAGTTTATTAAGGTCAGTTTTGCATAGGTTGGTAAAGATCTGAGAGCAGTAGAGGCGGGTGGATAGAAAGTGAGATCTTGCAGTGTCAAGTCTAGTTTTCTGAGTAAGGTAAGGTTTAACCCTGTAGAGAGCTCCGCGCATCAAGTGAACTTTTTTAATTGTAAGGCAGATATGTTTATTAAATTTTAGTGCATTATCTATAGTAACTCCTAGGAGCTTGGTCTGATTGGTGAGTTCAATAACTGTACCATTGGAAGAGTGAATGGAGAGGGATGGAGTGCTGAGTCTGGAAGATTTGTTAAAGAACATAGTGAGTTTGGTCTTTTTTTTTTTAATTTCTCCAAGTCTTTTGGGTTTCTAATACGTTGACGGGAATGGACCCCATTCCTAAGACAAAGTACGATTAAAGTTCATGAAATTAGTATTGTTTCACTCTTTGATGTCAGCCAAAAATGCTCTTCAGATCACCTGCAATGTGCTCAGTAATGACTCCTTCTGCAATTCATATGGAGTTGCATGATTTGGTAACGCATCTAAATATGATTGTATATATTTTTTTATAAGACCCGTTGCTCCTACTACTATTGTAACTGTCTGGATATCTTTCTTCAACATTGCTCTTGTTTCTGCCTGCAAATCCTGATTTTTTAGGACTTTGTGTCTGTCTGCACGCAAGACACTATAGCCACTGGGTGTGGCGATTTCAACGATCAATGTTACTTTTGTCTTCTTTACTTGGACCACTATACCCAGTTTTCTAGCATCTATCTTTTGAACTGATGGTAATGGGTGATCCCATGCGATATAAACTTCATCATTTTCTATGATGATTTGTGGGTCATGTTTCCAGTGTTTTTCAGGCACTTCGATACTATCACAATCCCCAGTGCAACAGTCTCACTACATTATTATGCCTTTCAGTATACAGTCCTTCTGCCATTAGTGTGTCGCAACCAGCAACAAGGTGTGTGAGTTTCCAATTCAGTTTTACAAAACCTACATTTGTCTTTTTTCTCTCACATGTTCAATGGACTTTGTAAACTAGTGTGTACGTAGCCCACTATCTTCGGTCACCAATATTAACCTTTCATTTCTTGGTTTGAATTCGCCTCTCCTTAACCATTCCTGCGTTCATTCTTGAGCAACATGAGGCTCTTCCAAAGTTTTCTATACTTGCAACTATATTTATTTTTTTTCCACATTTCTTGCCTTCTCATCTGGTCCTTCACTTTATATTCTTTTGTTTTTTGGCACATTCAGTTGCTGCCTGGTTTTTATCTACTTCTGGTTTGATTTCGATATGCTTCTAATAAATTAAGCAGAGAAGTCATCTCAGATTTATTCTCCTCATGTTTCAAAACTTTCACTACATTTGGATCATGTGAGGTCAGTAGATGTGTGTGAGGTCAGTAGATGTGTGGAGTCCCACGACTGCAGATCTATACATGTAATCAATTTCAAGGAGGCCCATCCTTCCTTCGGAATGGGGAATATATAATCTTGGTATACACAATGATTTTTAATAAATCATTTGGTGGGCATGAAGCATCCTTCTTGCTTTAATATCTAATCTATCCAACACTTTTTGGGGCCAGTCAATCACTCCAAAAACTGTACATTAGGATAGGAACAGCAAATTGATTTATAGCTTGGATCTTGTTCTTAGATGTAAACACTGTTCTCAGAATTAATTTACTTCTAAGGTATTCCTTACTGAATTTTGTACACATTTGTTCATGTTTTATTGCTGATCCTTCATCAGTTCCCAAGTATTTATATGCTCCCTCTTGCTCAAGTTCTTTTATATCACATTCTTGCCCCAAACTGAGGCTTTCCTGGTGCTGCAGTTTTCCTACTTTAAATGTTGCTTTTTCACATTTATCAAGACCGAATGCGATTCTAATATCATCTGAAAATGTTTTGACAACCTGCAGCTGTGCTTTCAGTTCTTCATCTGATGAGCTATACAGTTTTAAATCATTGATAGAGAGACGATGAGAAGTCATTAAACTTTGTTTTCTAGGAGCCAAATTGTAGCCATGGCCTAAGCTGTTGAGTAAACAGCTTAATGGATTAACGGCAAGGCAGAATAGCAACAGTGACAGAGAGTCACCCTGGAATATCCCCCTTTGAATTTTTATCCCTGGGATAACAATCTGTCCTTTATCATGGCTTAATTGCAAAGTGGTCTGCCATTGTTTCATGGTTACTGTAAAGTAGTCAGTGTAGGATGTATCTTACACATTTCTAGGCACTCTTATGTGGGCTACTATCACATCTTTTTTGTAGTCAAGCCATGCCATACTTAGATTCTTCCCCTTTTTACAGTTCTCCACTATAACTAACAAATGATCCTTCGTTCCATATGACTTTCCCCTCCATAACTGTGTTTTCTTCTAAATGACTATAAAATCTGTTGGCGTAAATTCCAGTGTATAGTTTTATAACATCATCGCAAGGCAAGTTATTGGTCTATAATTTTTAGGGTAGCTTGCAGGTTCTAAGAGCATTGTTTTACCTGTTGTTAGCCAGTGTGGTGTCTGTTCGGGGTGTGCATATAAATAGTGCTTACTCATGGCTAAATGCTTGAATACTTTTAACCAAAATTTAGGTACTGCATCTGGGCCAGGGGTTTTCCAGTTAGAGGCTTTTCTTAACTTTGTTTCAATCTCTCTGGCTGTTACTCTATCCCATTTCATATCCTGTACCTTTAAACTTCTTATTCTTTCTTTTACTTCTTCTATACTTTTAGCATCTTTGTTATGTTCCACAGGATCTTCATAGATACTTCAAAATGCATCTACTTTCTCTTTTTTGGCAGTCTTTCAATTCCTTTTACCTTATTTCCCAATTCTCTGTAAAACTTTTTTGGGACATCAAATTGCTTATTTTGTACTTTTCCCTTATATTTATCTGTGTATATTCTAAGTTTTACCGCCTGTGCTGAAATTTTTAGTTTATTTGTGATCATGCATGATAGATCCTGGTCTGTTCTAATACTGTGCATTGCTTTAATCACATTGGTCTTTCTTAGTATTTTGTTGATCTATTACCTCTTCTATACTCTTCAAACAGTGACACTTCTTGTCTTAATTGCTTTAGAGTTTTCTCTATTCGATACTTCCATGATGGTATTCAATTTCTCCCCTTCCTTTCCCTCACTATCCTATGTTCACATGGTAGAGTTTTATTAGTTATTAATTTAGCAACATAGTAATATATCCTGTTTACTTCTGTTATATCACATGGATCTCTTTGAACAGTCCTAATTACTATGTTCATTTGTTTTATCAGACTTCTGGCTTTTTGGGTTTTATTGACCTTCTGCAGTCTACTTCTCTCATTGATCTTAATATATTTATCCATGTCCATTAAATCAAGCAACTCTTCTCTTGGCTCATTTTCTTCCAAACTGAGGGCACATCCCTTGTTTTCTGTTTCCTGCGGGCATTCTATAGAAAGATCTATAGCATCTTCCTGTGGCACATTGCCTTCAATTACATCCTGTGTCATCTGTTGCTCTGTCATATGGGAACTCACTGTCCCATCACACAACATTGACTATCAGAGTTTCCTGCTCCTTTCTTTGCTGTCTAGCTTCAAGTGAACGTTTATACTGGTTTCCTTTGGAAGGCTCCAAAATATCTTGATATGGCACCTGACCAATTGCTTCCTGGTCCACTGGTTTCCCTTTAATTTGGATATCCATTATCTATCCTGTTGTGGTGCTTTCTGCATTCGATTTTCTACACTGAATCCTTCTCTTTGCAGCTGCTCCATAACCTCAATTCCTATTTCTTTGAATTCTCCATTACTAATCTCTTTTTCTACCTTTCCTAGCAGTCTCCTCATTTTTTGTACTGTAAAGTTTTCCATATCAGGATTCCTTTGCCTGTATTTCTCTTCAAATATCTTTGGTGCTGCTCTTTTTGTATTAGTTAGTTTTGCTTTCTCCTTTGCATAAATATTAAACCATATTAAATCGCTTTTCCTTTCCCATGTCCATATTTCTTCTTCACATGTCTCCTGATCTTCTTGCTTTTCCTGATTCTGGGGACTCACTCCATCATGCTGTGATGTAGTCCGTGTTAGACCTTCTACATTAAATCCTTTACGTCGCAGGCACTCCATAACTTCAGCTTCTATTTCTTTAACTTCTGCTTTACTAGACTACTTTTCCACATTATATCTTTGTGATATTTTTTTTTTATTGTGAAATTTTCCATATCTGGATGCCTTTGCCTGTATTTCTCATTGAATATCTTTGACACTGTCTTCTCTATATTAGTTAACTTGGCTTTCTCTTTTGCATAAATATTGCACCATATCAAATCTCTTTCCCATGTCCATATTTCTTTTTTATATTTTTCAGATATCTCTAGGTATTTTCGCACTTCCTCAGATGTTTCTTTTTCCAAACAGATCAAAGTTTCTTGATCTATATACTGTTTTTCAAAAATCTGTTGTATTAATGAAAGCAAATTTTTACTTGAAGCTTCTGACAATTTTTCCTGCGGAAGTATCTTTCTTTTCTCTAATTTCTCTCTTAATTGTTTTGTATATCTTGTGTCTGGAAATTCTGATCTTTTTACATAATAGTAACAATACACAATTTCTTTCTTACCCTCAATAATCCACTCTATCGTCTTTATGGCTCTTCTTTGACCAATCAATTTTTGTGGACTGCTACTTCCTTCTACAACAGGTGGGCCATTCTCAACCTGGGCCTGGCCCCATTATAGGAACGTTTCTATATTTTGAGGATTCTACACTGTCATTTTTTTCAGTCCTGGCACCAGTGCATCTACCAGGATTGGGCACTTTTTTATTCTAGGTCTTGTGCACCCAGCTATCTTTTCTTGTTTTTGACTTGCTTCTGTCCATATATCTTAGATAAATACAGTCTACATATCAGTGTCATCTTGGTGAGATTTTGCGAAAAACAGGGTTCACCTTACGAAGGTACTCACCAAGACTCACGAAGACCCGGGGATGAATTTAATTTCAGCACTACTACTCTCTTCTGCCTGCTGACTTTTCATCTCTCCATTAGAACTTCTTATTTGGGTTGAGGATGAGTTGATGGCTATTAAGGTAACATTCAATGTCCTGGAAATATGTTTGCATATTTTGTTGAAGTTGTTGAAGGGAGTGGGCTGAGCAGATAGAGGCATCATCAGCATATTGGATGATGGTGACATGTTGGGTGGCAGTATTAAGGTTATTGGTAAATACGACAAAGAGGATTCAGCACTCTCACCAAAAAGGTAGATGAAGTATATACATGCTTCATAAATCTGCCCAATGCATGTGACTGTCTGTTAGTTAGATGGACAGCAAGTTCCTTTTTAGTAGCTGCTGCCACTACCATGTAATCTACTACGGGATCCTTGCTCAAATGGTTGATCTGTGTGAGTTACCAAAAACCTACTGGTCTAATTGGGAATAGGTTCAGCCATGTCTGGTTTCTTCAATGCCCCTGGATGAGATCAGGTCTATTACCTCATCCATAGGAAGGGACCATCCAAGAAGTAGGTGGGCCAGAACCAAAAGGTTCAAGGAAAACTTACTCCTCTGTAGAAGATGCTTGGGAAGACCAGTCCCCTTTTTACCCAAGGATTTCGATAATTGCTTTGAATGAGATGTCCTCAAGGGGGGATACAAGGGAATGTTCTCCCTCATCAAGATCAATGTCAGATGTCAGGGATTCCTCAGGGAAATCCATGTGCCTTCTTCTTACACTTGTGCTTTTTCATATTAACATCTCCTGTGGATTGCTCAGGGAGGACTCTGAAACAGTCGCTCTCAAGACACAGAGCAGAGTCAAAGCTTTCAGAAACTGTCCTAACAGGATCAGAACAGCAAGCTTCAGACCCTGGGAAATTCCATGTGGAAGGGATGGATTCAGTTCAGAGAGGGAAGATCTATCTCTCTCTAGGTTGAGAGTGGACTTTTTTAAAAGCATCGAATGCAGAGTTTGAGAAGGATCTGGGGAACCTCACTGCAGTAGCCGAAACTCCCAAAGGTGGCTTAACCATGGAAGCCATTCAGTTGAGATCAGAGACTATCACACCACAGTCTATCAAGTGTCATTGCTCCTAAATGAAGTAAAGGGTCCAAATACCTTGGGATCCAACCCTATCCTGAGGGAGTTAGCATTGACAGTATGCCTCTGAGACTCTGTAGGTGCCAACCAGATTGGAATAGACTTTGTCAGAGAACTTATTAGAGTCTAGGAAGAGTGCACCCTTAGCTCTGATGCAGACCTACCCTGGGCAAGAGTCAGATCCAAGGTCTGCAATCTGAGAAGTCAGATCAGAGGAGGAGACATTAAAGATTGAGGGAAAGAGATGTTCTTTTCAGATTCAAAAGTGCCTAGTGCTGGGAGTACCCCCAACTGGATCTGGATCTGTGGTAAATGTATCATCCTGTCCACATCATCTTCAGTGAGGCTCTGAAAGGACCTGGTTGACTGCAAAGAAGCAGATCAAGGGGACCTAAAGGGATAACGAGAGCTGTCCTGTAGTATAAGGAACCAAAGCCTATGGGAGATGGGTTCTGGCGAAAATCTAGGAGGCATTATGGATCCAGTAACTATCGGATCTGAAGAGAGTGCTGGCTCTGATGTCTTAGAGAGCTCTACTGGAGGAACAGAAAAGGGTGATGGATCTGGGGATCTCTTTTTCACTGTTTTAGGTTTATCTCTGTGTCTCCTCTCCTTTTCTCTCTTTTTTGGTTAAGGAGTAGAGAAAACCTAAATGGTAGAGGAAAATGGGGAGGAATAGGAAAGCTTTAACATTAACAACAGGAAAAGTTTGGGAAAAAAAAAGGAACTTACCTAATATGAAGTTTTAATTGTAAGAATCTTATCACTCCTAAGAATCAAGATCCGTCAAAGTGCTTATGGCAGCAATCATCATCTGGGGAAGCTTGCTCTTCTCACAAGAATTATGGGTAGGAGAAGGAGCCTGTGCACCAGATCCAAAGCTTATAAATGTCCAAAGCCTGACCAGAGACATCTGTTGAGGAATGGATGGAAGACATCTTCAGCTCTGCAAGTTGTATACTTATCAGAACAGTTTTATTTAGTCCATGAATGGACACAAACAGCTGGACTGGTTGCACTGGTGCTTTTCTGTCAAAGAATTTCCTAAAAAGCATGAGCTCCTCCTTTTTTTGGGGGGGGGGGGTGTTGAGTCCATATGGCAGGGCCCTGAATTCGTAATTCCTGCCTTCCACCTGGAACAGCAGGAACTTCCTTGATGTTTTCATCACCCTGATATGCAGAAAACATCTTAGAAGTCCAAACAGCATGTTCAGTTGCCTGCCTGCAAGCATAGCAATATGAACTGTACCACGGCCATCTGAACAACTCCCTCCTTACATGCCGGTTAAGTCAACTTAAGTCGAGAAGGAGGTCCTGAGTCTTTTGAAGTAATCAAAAGAAGCTGGAGTAGAAACTGGACCATTTATGGTCTGATGGGACCTCTTATTTGGTTCTTTTTGGCAGGACAGATCTGACTTCCTGTCCTGTTGCATTCATATGACAGGCTGGAACTGTTGGTGGATGTCATGGCAGATTTTGGCATCTCTAAAAAGAGATGACACTAGCCTTGAATATAGTATTCTTTAGCTACCTATTAGACTTGAAAAATCAGTGGGGTGAAGGGAGAACTGTCCCCAGACTGCCTCCAGAGCAGGTCAGGCAATTGTTCAGAATTTGTACCGACAGGCCACAGAGGTGGGCCATCTACAGACCCTGGAAACTACAAATCCACAAGTCTCACTACTCTTGCATGTAAAGCCATGGAAAGAATTATCATGGAGATGATCAATAGAGATATAGTAAATCTTCAGACACTGGATCCATCCCAGTTTGGTTTCACGGGCAGATCATAACTACTTAACTTGGTGGACTTCTTTTGAGAATGTCAGCAAAGCAATGGATGAGGGCAAAATTGTTCACACTGCCTACCTTGACTTGGTCAAGGCATTTGACACAATACCCCACTCGGGCATTGTTGACAAACTCAAGAGGTTAGGTACAAACCTGTATGTCACCCAGAGGATAGCCAACTGGCTCACAGACAGGACCCAGGAAGTTAGAACTGGAGAGTTCACCTCTACAAAGAGGCCAGTCACAAGTGGATTACCTCAGGGATCAGTCCTTGGACCATTCCTTTTTGGAATTTACTTCTCAGATGTCAAGGCCAATGTCAGTGGTCTCTGCTGACTAAATTTGTATACGATTGCAAATTAGGAGCGGTCATTGAATCTCACACTGACATAAATGTTCTCCAGGAGTGGCTGACAAACAACTGGTGTCAGAGCCATGGACTGAAACTAAATGCCAAGAAATGCATAATAGTATCCTTTGGGAAGTCATCCATCCCTGGTAACCAACATACTGACAAACACACCCCTTAGAGATGACCCAGTAGTCATGGACTTAGGGACACACACAGATAGTAATCTAGCCTTTGACCATCACGTGTCTACAGTGGTGAGGAAATCATTCTATGTTGCACAATTTATAAACAGGGTATGGCATCTAATTCCAAGGAAGTTATTGTCCCACTGTATTTGGCATTCATCAGACCTATCCTTGAGTACAATACCCCCCCCCCCTTTGGTATGTACCTAAGCAGGCATATCCAACAGTTGGAACGTCTATAGAGGTTACTCATTAAAAGAAAACAGGGTGTAAATAAACTGTGCTATGCAGACCGCCTCAAGGCCCTATCACTGTATTCTGTCTCCTACAGGCTTTTGAAGGGAGATCTATGCCTGGCATACAGGGCATTGTTAGACCCCAATCTGATGGACCTCTTGCATGTCCACAAAACAAACAGCACCAAAATTACCTGTTCTAAAGACTTAAACCTTGCCTGTGAAATAAACAGGACCTGCTGGAGAGAGTACGTATCCCAGAGACTACCCTGTCTATGGAAAGTACAGTTGTGTACACTTACCATAAATGTAGATGTTAGAGTGTATTCACTGTTGCAGTCATTACATTAGGGTAATCTGCTGGCAGGTTGCCCACAGTCGGCCCTGAATTCTAAAGTCTTGGGTCCTGCTTCGGTTGCTGTCTCCTCTTCCATGACGTCAGGGGTATAAAACAAGCAGCCGTCATTTTCTTTAGTTTTTCTTGCCCCAGATGTCAGGTGCCCCCAAAAAGGTAGCAAAAATATATATATAAAAACTATATATACATGCATCAATATAAACTTTACCTTCAGCTACAAGCAAATACAACACATAGGTTGTAGAAGATAGAGAAGGAAAGATAAACTCAAGAATGAAAGGGGGAATGGCGGGCGGGTAACCTGGACTGCAACAGTGAATACACTCGAACATCTACATTTATGGTAAGTGTACACAACTGTACTATGTTCTTCGTGTTTCACTGTTGCAGTCATTACATTTGGGTAGAATCCCAAAGCTATGGATGGGAGACTGGAGCTAAACAGCATTAGGTGCGGCTATAAGGCCCTGCAGAACTGCAATGGCAAAGCCTGCCCTGGACTTAGAGTAGAGAGGCAAATGATAATGCTTTGTAAAGGTGTGAAAAGAACTCCAAGTAGCAGCCTCTAGAATGTCTTTGGTTGGTACTCCTCTGAGAAAGGCTTCTGAAGTAGCTGCAGCTCTGGTGGAATGAGACCTAATGCCCTTGGGCACAGGTTTGCCATGGTGTAAGTAGCAGAAACGAATGCAGTGGCTTATCCACTTTGAAATAGTCTGCTTCGAAATAGCCTTTCCTTCTGATCCTGCAGCATATGTCACTAGTAATTGCTCAGTTTTTCTTAGAGCTTTAGTCCTGCTCAAGTAGAATCTTAGCTGTCTGTGTACGCCAGGGGAATGCAGACTTCTCTCCCCCCTTGTTCTGCGGATTTGGATAAAAGCTTGGCAGATGAATAGTTTGGTTAAGAGCCACACTGAAAACCACCTTAGGCATAAATGATTTGTCCTCAGAGACACCCTGTCTGGGTAAAATATGATAAAAGGCTCCACAGCCATGAGGGCCTGTAGCTCTGAGACTCTTCTTGCTGAAA
Organism: Protopterus annectens; assembly: GCF_019279795.1. Lineage (NCBI taxonomy): Eukaryota > Metazoa > Chordata > Ceratodontiformes > Protopteridae > Protopterus > Protopterus annectens. The sequence goes on from NC_056725.1 coordinate 1,146,694,641, forward strand.
TAACTGCTAGTAGGAGAGCTGTTTTCCATGATAAGAACTTTATATCAGCAGTAGCAGCTGGTTCAAATGGAGGCAGGGTGAGCTTTTCCAACTCATAATTGAGGTCCCATGCAGGTATTGGTGATCTTCTAGGAGGCCTTACATTTTTGGCTCCTCTAAGATACTGCTTTAGTAAAGGATGAGAGAAGATTGGTGGCTCTGTATCGTAATGAGCAGAAAAGGCAGAGGCAAGGATTTTAACTGATGAGAAAGATAGGCCTTTGTCAAGCATCTCAGTCAAGTATAATAATATCTGAGGAATATTTGGTTCTGCTGTATCAGTTCCTTGTGCTTGGCTCCAAGCACAGAATCTCTTCCATTTATCAGCATACAATTTTCTAGTACTACGTCTTCTGGCTTCCAAAATGACATGCATCACAGCTTTACTGAGAGGTGTTGTTTGTATAACTACATGATCAACCATGCTATCAGGTTCAGTGTCTGGAGTTGATTGTGCAGGATCTGATTGTTTTGCTGGGATAGTAGTTGAGGTCTTTGAGGTAAGGTCCAAGCTGGGTATTGAGACAAGTTTCTTAGGACTGGGTACCAGTATTGGCGGGGCCAGTCCAGGGCAATTAGTATCATCTTTGGTTTTTCTTGTCTGACTTTTAGTAGGACCTTGGGAAGAAGAGGCAGAGGAGGAAAGGCATAAACTGATAGGTTTTTCCAACTGAAGGATAGGGCGCCCACTTTCCATGCTTGTCTGTGTTAAGTCCTTATGCAGAATCTTTTCAATTGATAATTTTGAGGAGAGGCAAATAGATCTATATCCGGGCTACCCATTTCTTTGTTATCATGCTGAAGACTTGTGGATCTAGTTTCCACTCATGAGGGTCCATAAGGTTTCTGCTTAAATCGTCTGCCAGAGTATTTTGTTTTCCTGGCAGGAATTGAGCTTGAAGATGTATTTGGTAAGTCAAAGCTGTGTCCCACAGTGCCATGGCTAATCTGCAAAGGGGGTATGAGTGCATGCCACCCCTGCTTGTTCATATACCACTTAACCATGGTGTTGTCCGTCTTTATCAGTAGTTGTCCTCGATGAAGTAAGTCCTTGAAGGCTGTCAGGGCATTTTGAACAGCTAGCATTTCTTTTTGGTTGATATGTAGATACATTTGTTTTGGGGTCCATATGCCCTGAATGCATCTTCCCGCCATGTGGGCCCCCCAGGCATAATCTGATGCGTGTGTTAAGGTTTGGCTGGCAGGGGGTAAAGTGAAGGCCTGTCCCATGTTTTGGTGACATGCCTTTGCCCACCATAGAAACTCCTGTTGTAGGCAGGGAATGAGAAGAATCATTGTTTTCAGAATGTGACAATGTTGACTCCATAAACATTTTAGGTACCATTGAAGTTTCCTCATATGCAGTCTTGCATATGGAATCAGTAGGATGCAGGATGCCATGAAGCCCAAAGCCTGCAGAGTTTGTCTTGCAGATAACTGGGCTTTTGTTGCCATCAGTTTGAAGTGAGTAGTCAGTTGCCTTTGTTTGTCTGGCGTGAGGTAAGCCATCTGGGCAGTTGTATTCAAGCTTGCACCCAGGAATGTTATCTTTTGAGAGGGTACCAGTTGTGATTTCTTTTCGTTTATTGTGTACCCTAGGCATGTTAGAAGCCTTTTCACATACACCAGGTGTTGAAGACGAATGTCCATATTCTCTGTTTGAATGAGACAGTCGTCCAAGTAAGGATATATTTGTATACTTCTTTGTCTGCAAAAAGCAATTACTGGTGCCAGGCACTTTGTAAAGACCCTGGGCGCAGTAGACAAGCCAAAGGGCAGTGCAGAGAATTGGTAATGCATTAAGCCAGCCTTGAATCTGAGGTATCTTCTGCACGATTGCCTTATTGGGACATGCAGGTATGCCCCTTTTAGGTCTAATGTCACCAGTTAAGCATTTTTGCTCAGCATGGGCAGAAGCTGCTGCAAAGTCAGCATTTTGAATTTTGGAATGTCCAGGTATGTGTTCAAAAATCAATAAATCCAGTATTGGCCGGCGGGCCTTGTCCTTTCTGGGTACCAAGAACAGTCTTTAGTAAAAACCTTGTCCTTTTTCCTGTTCTGGTACAGGCTGAATGGCCCCCATATCCATGAGGGACGTAACCTGTTTCTGTGCCTCTGCCCATTGATTTTATGGCAGATCCGGCCGTTTGTAATTGGCAGAGTATGGAAATGGAATCTATCACTGTGATACTATGTTTAGCACCCACTTTTCCTGGGTTATTAACTGCCAATTTTGAGCAAAAAGTGCTAATTTTCCCCCTAAGGGTGCTGCCAAAAGGTAAGTGCTTGGTGAAGGCAGAGGGAAGTCATTGGGACTGTTTTCTGTAGGTTTGTGCTTTATCTCCTCCAGCTTTGGAGGTAGAAGCGCCCCATTGCTTTGATCTGTATGAATCTTGTGCCTGGTATCTGGAACCCTTAGGACGTTTGGATTTGCCCCTTTGAGCTCTGTCTGACACAGGAAAGGACCAATTATTTGTAGGCCAGTGTCGAATGAATCTTGGTGGCTGTACTTGTAAGAAGTCTTTTACAGCTTGCATAGACTTAGCTCTGTCTTCCATTTTCTTTAAAACCTCTTCTGCCTTAATACCAAACAAGGTATCATGCTGTAAAGGTGCATCCAGTAATTTAGCTTTAACATGATCAGGCAAATTTTGCTCTTTTAGCCAGGCATGCCTCCTAATCACAGATCCAGTAACTGCGGCCCTGCAGGAGGCCTCTAAGGAATCAAAACCACATTGCAAAGTATGCTTTCCAACTTGTTCTGCTGCATACAATAATTCCTGCAATTCTTTATTTTCTGCACATTCAGAAATCAACATCATTTTCTGTTTCAGCAATCCCATAACATGTTGTTGATACTTGAGCATATGCAACTGGCAGTTTAAGGCCCTAATTGTCAAGGTTGCAGATGTATAAACCTTTTTTCCCCATCTATCCAGTGCCCTTGAATCTCTGTCAGAGGGGGAAGGATTTTTTGCTGTTGAGGCATTAACCCCCATTGGACCCTGTGAAATAGTTTCAGGATCAGCAGCAGGGTTTCTAAATAAAAATTTGTGAGAGTCAGGGACCCTGTAATATCTGTCAGGCTTGCTGGGAGCCGGAGGTAAGGAGTCAAGGGTCAAGCTTGACTCCGAAAACACATCCACAATGTCTAAAACGGGGTATTGCTAAAGGCCTGTGCTGAGGGAGAAGGAGGAAATCCCTGAGCCTCTTTTTTGATTCTGAGAAATCTTGACTCTCCCAGTGAAAATGCTTCCTCAAAGTATGCACGGTTTCTCCAAGTTAATAATCCTCAGGAGGTGATGCAGATGGTATAGACTCCTCTGCATCAGAATTCTCATAAGGAGGTATAGATAATTCCTGATCAGAAGAGGAATCGGAAGAAATAGAAGCCTGATCTGAAGATTCATAATCAGTGTCTTGCCTAGGCCTCTTATCAGGAGGGGGTTGGGAACCCCTGATCAAGGTAATAAGGTCTTCAGCCATTTTGTTCATCTGTTTTTTAGGCATAGCGGCCTGTGCACGTGGGCACATGCTTCAGTTTTTTAGTCTTAGAAGTTGCTTTTGTCTTTGGTTTTGCAGCTGTCATCGGTTTGATATAAAAATGTTGAGGCCTTAATACACCTTCAGAAGCTGGTGCCTGCTCAGCGGCTCCGGACCCATCCGAGGGAGATACATCTGTGGGTCCAATACTTTGAGTATCTTGCGGCGTGCCGGACTCCACATGGGTCTCGGTAGGGGCCTGCGACTCTAAAGTAGCGGGTATCAGTGGTTGCGAAAGGGCCTCACTGAGTACCGGCGACTGGCTTAGGAGAAGCTTTGTCGGTTTTGGACCTAGACTGTCTGTCTCTGTCCTTTTCTTTGCGTTTTTTTATGTACTCCGGTAAACAGATTGCTATCCGACGACATTTCTGGGTAATTAAATCTGTTACCAAAATACTTTGAGGCAAAAATATACTGACGCTTAATAGTGCATTGGTTAAATCTAGCACAAAACCGACAGCCAGGCACATTGTGATCAGGGCCTAGGCAAGGAATACAGTATAAATGGAAATCCTTATGAGGCATTTGCTTCCCACAAGTAACACAATTATTAACTTTTTCTGACATCGGTATGGAGCAAGAAAAAAGTTTCCCCAACGGGGTACTTAGCTTTAGTGAAAACTTTGGTTCTAAAACTCGAATATTTCAGGAGCCGGCCGACCGGCACTTGCGAAATGCTTCTGCTTCAGGCACCGCGCAGAAAGAAAGACTAAAGAAAATGGCGTTGGCTGCGTGTTTTATACCCCTGATGACCTGATGTCATGGAAGAGGAGACAGCAACCGACACAGGACCCAAGACTTTGGAATTCAGGCTGAGCAATCTGTCAGCAGATTACCCTAATGTAATGACTGCAACACTGAAACACGAACATCAGGCTCCCCCAATCCAAGTGAAGCAGAGTTCCTCCCTAACCCAATTCAAGTGCAGCTTGGATAACTGGATGGGAAACTACAAAGTTCATCCCTGCTTTGGCCCCTATGTCTCTAATGGATACAGGTAAGCTGTAAACGGTTCATCTCCCTGGCCCATGCTTACACTTACCAAGGGTATCAGAACTTATCAGAGATTTGGGAAGCATGGCTAGGTTTAAAAGGGCCTGTGTGGCCATCAGCCTAGTAAATACATACTAACCTATAACCCTCTATTACTGGTGGTGTTTCTGACCACCTTTGCCTTTAGGACAGCAGTTAGACTAGAATGCCCCTTTTCCACAGGAGCCCCTCTTATACTGCTGCCTACTTTGGGGCTGCTGGGACTTGAGAAACCATAACCTCTTGTCACCTTTTTGAATGGAGCCCACTGAAAGAATTTTTGAGGCATTAAAAACTTAACCCCTATAGTTGTGAGCATTTTGTTGCCTTGCTCACACTGCAGCAGTTTTTCTTTCATCTTCTGCCCAAGCATGGAGGAGCCATCAAAAGAAGCACTAACAAATGCTGCCTTGAAGTGATAAGCAGTCATTTCAATGAAGCCAGGCCTGTCTCCTCATCGCTAGGCCTAAGCCTGTCACGTGAACTGAGCCATCTCTAGTACTGTGAATCAGATCAGATGCAAGGTAAAAAAAGATATACGTAGCCATTTTGAGTGTTGAGCTGTGGCCTCAGGTCACCCATAGAGATCTATTTCAATATATCCGTTGTTTTCTCTGCCATCTCTCTCTGAAACCTTGTCATATGTGCCATGTAATTCAAAGGTGTGACTGATAATGTAACTGAAGAACAAATGTACTTCTTGAGTCGATCCATCATCCTAAACTCCTTGCTGAGTGGATGGATAGCCTAAGCACCCTCTGAAACATGCTTCTTGGTGGCAGCAGACACCACTATAGAATCCACAAAAGGTCCCTTACTCTAGTGCTGTCTATCTTTTAGGAGTCCACAGCACTCTATCCTGTTTCCAACATATAGGCTGGGCCACATCTGGCTCTTTCCAGGCTTTACTGCACACAATGTCAACCAGCTTGTCTAGGATGGCACAATCCAGGTCACTGGAGGAAAATGACTTAAGCCTCCTGCAAGAGGTGGAGTCAATAGTCCAGGATCACCTCTCTTTCTCAGCATCTCCAAAATCTAACCAGAGGAGGCATCACTCAGAGGGGATTTGGCGGAGACCTCCACTTCATCAAGATCTGAATTTGAAGAGGGAGACTCTGAATGGGAGTAAAGCAGCTTCCTCATATGTTTCTTTCGAAAAGGACTAGTTGCAAAGTTGTTTGAACTCTCCTGGGAAGAAGTCCCCTCACATCTCTGTAACGTTGGCCTAGCAAGTCCTCTGTTTATTGGGAACATCAATGACAAATGATCTAAGATCCCAATGTTAATGGTATCTTGGGGTAGCGCTGATCATTCCTGTACCTATTCCTGCACAGAGCCATAGGTTCATAGGTAAATACTCTGGTATCAGTCTACAGACTATTACAAGCCTAGTCAAGAACCAGTAGTTGGAATCAAAGCCCGCTTGTGAGGTAAACACCTTAACCATTATGCCAATGGTCTTCTCCGCATCAATAGGTCAACAATGACATTTGGGCCAGAAACACGGCACAGTGTGTTGGTGCCAACATTGCAGCAGAAATACTGGAACACAGCGTGGCACCAAATGCTCAGAGGCATAAAAAGAAGTTATGTCTTACCATAACGTTCCATCTATATTGTTGATCCTCGTTCAGTCATTACATATGGGTATCGGTTCTGAGCTCGGAACCGAGCCGGTCATTTTCCAAGCTCAGTCAGCTTCAAACTCTCGAGCTAAACTCTTACCCACAATTCCCCTCTCCCTGTTACCTCAGATTGAGTTTGCAAGTTAAAGAAGGTAGAGGCTACCTCTGGTCAAATAACCTAAGAGAACTGTATGGTGAGATCCACTAGAAACCACAGGAGGGAGGGTTGCAATGACTGAACGAAGATCAACAATACAGATGGAACATTATGGTAAGACATAACTTCTTTATCTGATATTGTTAATCCTCGTTCATTCCTTGCGTATGGGGCAGAGTTCCCAGCTACCTCTATTCCTGGGAGGCTCTCATAGAAGGACATTCCTGAAAATCATAGAACCGAAAGATGCTCTTCCCCTGGAGGCCAAATCCAATTTGCAATGATTGATGAAGGTATGAGGCGTAGCCCAAGTTGCAGCTGCACAGATGTCATGTAAAGAAGCTCTGGCATGGAAGGCAGCAGAAGTTGCCACCAAACTTGTTGAATGAGCTTATATGGTAGTAGGCAATTAAATATTACGTTGTGTGTAAATAAAGATAACACAGTCCTTCAACCATCTAGCTAATGCGACCTTAGCAACAGCCGATCCTAATCTAGGTCCAGAAAAGGCCAAAAAAAACTGGTCAGATTTACAAAAGGGTTTAGTCCTGTTTAGGTAAAAACGGATTTGCCTGTGTATGTCAAGGGTATGTAGCAAATACTCTCCTCTGTTTCAATGATTGGGAAAGAAAACTGGCAATTCAATGGCTTGATTAATAGACATTTCAGAGATCACTTTAGGCAGAAATGACGGATTAGTCCTCAGAGACGCTCTATCTCTATGAAAAATTAAGTATGGACTCTTGATATATAAAGCCTAAAGTTCAGAAATATGTCTGGCAAAAGTAATAGCGACCAAAAACAAGGTTTTCCATGACAAATACTTGTGGTCGCAAGAAGAGGCTTGTTCAAAAGGTGCCATTGTCAGAGCTTGTAGAAATAATGATAAATCCCATGGTTGAATAGGTTCTCAAAGGTGGCTTCAGATGATTCACACCTTTTATGAAGGGCTTGCACAACTTATGGGACATGAGAGAAATTTTGGACACCCTCATGAAAATTAAAATTGCAGCCAAATGAACTCTAATGGTAGAGGCCGATAGACCCGATTGAAACAGGTCAGCCAGATAGCCTAGTATTATCGACACTGGTGCTGAAAAGGGGTCTACTTGTTTATCTTTCAGCCAACAGGTAAATCTTTTCCACTTGCTCAGATAAGTAATTCTAGTGGAGGACTTATGAGAAGCAATGAGAATATCACGTACTGGTAAAGAAAGATCATTCTGCCTGGCAATCAAGGGAATTGGAGTAGCCAAGCCGTTAGCTTCAGGCTGTTCAGGTTGGGATGAATCAGTTTCTGTGGGTGAGAGATCAACTTCGGGACTGGATGGAGGATCCATGGTCGATCTAGTTGGTGAGGCCAAAGGAATGGGAACCAAATCTGTCAGGGCCAATATGGTGCTATGAGGATTACCTTGCTTTTCAACCACTGGGCTTTCCTCAGAAACTGGGGAATGAGAGGAAAGGGCAGAAATGCGTAGAGAAGACCCTAGGGCCAATCGTGGACTAGAGCGTCCCTTGGTGACTGTCCCGGAAGGGGAATCAGGGCGAAGTAGTTGCTGCATTTGTAGTTGGCCTGGGATGCAAAGAGGTCGCAGCAAGGACGGCCCCAGCGGTGGAAGATCTCCGCCGCTATCAAGGGATTCAGGGACCACTCGTGAGGTTGCAGAATGCACCTGCTGAGTCTGTCTGCTATCTCATGGGGTTGCAGAATGCACCTGCTGAGTCTGTCTGCTATCTCATGGGGTTGCAGAATGCACCTGCTGAGTCTGTCTGCTATCACGTTGGAACTCCCGAGAATGTGCGTTGCTAGAAGAAAATGGCTGGTAGCCATCACCCATTGCCATATCCTCATGGCCTCTCGACAAAGGGGGTAAGATTTGGTTCCACCTTGCTTGTTGATGTACCAGACCGCTGCCATGTTGTCTGATTGAATCGCAATTGTCCCAGACGGCAGTAGGGGATGGAATGCTTGCAACGCCAGAAGCACCGCCCTCAGCTCTAGAACATTTATATGCAGATGGGCCTCTGGTTGGGACCAAGTGCCTTGGACAGTCTGTCCCTGACATAGCCCCCCCCCCACCCCATCAGGGAGGCGTCCGTGGTCACTGTGGCCCTGGGTTGCTGGGGGGAAAAAGGGCGAGACCATTGAGATAGATTGTGTGTCATCCACCAATTTAAATCCTGTTTGCACCTGTGGGTTACTCGAATCATGGCTGAAAGAGGATGCTGAAAAGGATACCATTGGGTGAGCAGTAGCCATTGTAGAAGCCTCATGTGAAACCTGGCCAGGGGAACAATGGTGATGGAGGCTGCCATAGAAACCAACAGCTGTAGAACCGAGTGAGCCGTGGATTTTTCCTTTGAAAGGATTGAAGTTAGTTGTTGCTTTATCCTTAAGATTCTGTGCTCTGGAATAACAGCTCTGCAGTTTTCTTTGTGTCCAAGATAACCCCTATGAATTCTGTTGACTGAGATGGGGTGAGATTGGATTTCCTCCAGTTTATGGTTATGCCCAGCCTTTGAGCAACGAGGAGAGAGTATGCCAGGGCTTTTTCCAGTAGATGTCTGGTGGGGGCGGAAATGAGCCAGTCGTCTAGGTACGGAAACACCTGGAATCCTTGAAGTCGCAAGTGAGCTGACACGACTGCCATGCACTTTGTGAACACTCTGGGGGCTATAGAGAGTCCGAAGGGCAGTACTCTGAACTGGTAGTGACTGGCTCCCGCACGCAAGAACAGAAATCTTCTTGATGGCCTGTCCACCTTTATGTGGTAGTACACATCTTAAAGATCTATAGAGCACATCCAATTGTCTTTTTTCAAAAGCAGGAGGATAGACTGTATAGTGACCATCCAGAATTTTTGTACTCTCACAAACCTGTTCAATACACTGAGATCCAAAATTGGTCTCCAGTCCCCAGTTTTCTTTGGCACCAAAAATAGTCTTGAGTAGAATCTGGATCCTATCTGATCTGGAGGGACTATTTGGATGACTCTTTCTTAGCAGCTTTCCTATCTGTAGTGCTGCTTGTTCCCTTTGACTGGGTGGAACGTTGGGAAGATTTTTTGAAGGGACGGGACAAAGATCGAAGGGAATACGATAACCTCTGGTTATGATCCTTTGTACCCAAGAATCAGTAGTGATGGTTAGTCAGGCAGAAGTGTACAAGGAGTTGGGCCGCTCTTCAGGAGCGCTGGTAGGATTGACCAGAGAAAGAATCCCTGGAACCCTGGTTACGTGGTTCCCCCTCTGCCCCTAAAGGAGCATCTTCCCTGTGAGTTTCCCCTGCTGCCTCTAGGGGAGAACGCAGCCTGTGTGTCACGGAAACGACCCTGAGATTTCTTGAACCATATCTTCCCACTCATTTGGTTTCAGGAGAAAGCACGTTGATGGGAAAAATAACGGACACCTAAGGCACAAAGGTTCTTACCATCTTGTTCACATCTGGCCAGTGTGCTTTTAACTTTGGGCCCAAACAACGAGGAGGGCTCAATGGGAGCATTAAGAAAGGAAGACTTAACAGGTTCCGCGAAGTTGCACAAGTGCATCCAGGCGTGGCATCTCAAGACCGCAGCTGAACCCGCCGCTCTAGCTGCTCCTTCTGATGCATGAGATATCAATCACATAGTGGAGTTGGATATAACTCCAGTTAGATATAGACTCAATGGTTGCCAACTGAGAGGCCACTTTGTCACGGACCACATCAGACACTGCACCGGCCAAGGTTTCAGAGAGCTCAGAAACCAGATCCCTTTCAAGCCTGGTAAAATGTGCCATATAATTCAGGGATTTAATAGCGAAGGTCGCTGAAGCAAAAGTGCACTTCCCTATTCTGTCCAGGGCCTGGGACTCTCTGTTAGGCGGATGGACAGTCTGGCTTTCTTCTTCTGCCAGATCCTTTTTTGTTGCAGCCGCCACCACCAAAGCATCTACAGGAAGACCTTTGGACCAATGGGGGATCTGAAGCAGGAGGAGACAAGATCTTATCTGGCCTACGGGGAATAGCTTCAACAGTATCAGGGGCCTTCCAAGCACACTGCACGATGAACTTGACAAGTTCATCTGCAGGTGGAGTAACCCAGGAGGTAGGGGCCGGGTTCGAAAAGCCTGCAGGAACACAGATTCCTCAGGAGTCAGATTAGAGGGCTGCCAGTCACCTCTCTGTTTCAGGATTTCAAGGATAATGCCAAAGGATACCTCAGAGGGTGACCGAGGGGATCCTTCCCCTCATCAAAATCTGTCTTCAGTGAGCGACTCCTCTGTGGAGGCCATGTGCTTCCTCTTACACAAACTTTTCCGGTGGACCTCCTCAGCGGGAGAAGCTGGGGAAGACAACGGAAAAGGGGATTCCTGTGGGAATATGTCCTGAGGCCCTTGCACCCGGTGTCCGCTAGGTGCGACTTGTGAAACCAGTGTATCAGAGGCGGGTGGAGGTATAGACAGTCTGGTATCACCAGCAGCAGCGAAAGCCTTCTCCATCAGTTGGAAGGTCCACCTAGAGAGGAGTGTATGTCAAGGACAGGGGGCACTCCTCCCCTAAGTGGCTCAGCCTGCTGACTCGGAGTCTCTGGATGGCTGTGGAGCAGCAAGCTATGCACATCACAGCTGACATCACGGGTCATAGCAAAACTTTCCTGCCATGAAGGCAACTGCGGTTCCTTAGTGAGATCCATAAAGGGAATCGCAGAAGGGGAAGACTGTACTATATCCATGGACTTCAAAGGCAATGAAGGAGGAGAATAAGAGGATGTCTTTGGAGATGGGTGAAAACCTCTCAAGGAAGGATAGTTCCTGGGGGGTGGAATACCTCTGGCCAAGAATGCCTGGTCCACAAAACGCAACACATCATGTTCATTAAGACTTCTAGTGGACCTCACAGAGACTGAGGGAGAAACAGGCCTGTCCACAAAAGAGGCAGACTCAGTGCCCATCTCATCTGATCACACAGAGGACAACGGTGCCGAGAAAGACTGAACTACTGTAGTCTGCACCGAAGAAGTCATCAGTGCCGATGTCATTGTTTGCACCGACACAGGGATTGGTGCCGAAGTGGTTGTCGGTGCCGAAACTGGAACCGACAAAACTGGAGTCAGTAATAAAGGCCTCGGTTCCGAGGAAGATCTCGGAGCTGACGCGGTCAAGGTCTGCGCCTACTGAACAGTCGGTGCCGATACAGTGGTGAAGGTCTGTACTGAGGAGGTGCCGAGGACGGAGCCGAAGGCGTCAGTGCCAAAGGTCTGGGCACCGAAAGCACTGGGGCTGACAGAGAGCTCCAGAGCCAAAATTTTAGCCTTTTAAGATTTTGGTTGTCGAGAGTCCCCAGCCGGGGACAAAGGGAAGGATTTAGCCTTAGTAAAAACATGCGTTTTCTTATGGGCTTTAGGAGGGGTTGAGACCTCTGACCCAGAAATAGCCTCTGAAAAGGGAGATTTTAGAAGTCACTTCAGTATCAGTTTATTTTTCCTTTCTAATAAAGTTCTGTTAGAAAAGTTTTCACATAGTACAAGGTGGTTTAACAGACAAATGGGAAGCTCCCAAACAATAAACACATAAAGAGTGTGCATCAGAAGTAGGCAGTTTGTGTCCACAATCAGAACACTGCTTAAACCCCGGACTACCCTTTTTATCTGCCATATTAACTAAAAGAAAAGTACCAACAATGGTACAAGAGAGTACCTGAAGGTAAGAAAAAGAAAGGAAAGGTATTACCAACGATGGTAAGGAGAAATTACCTTGCGGTAAAAAGAGTAAGTAAAGGACAGAGAAGAAAACCTGAAATTATGAACGCTAGATGTGATAGGGCAAGAGATAATAAAATATTAACTTTTCTGACAGAAAAGTAATTTGTAAAGCAATTAAACAACAATTGACTACTTAGCTCAAGAGAAGTAGCTTGACACGACCGGATGGCAATGCAGCAAACGAAATCTGAGGTAACAGGGAGAGGGGAATTGTGGGTAAGAGTTTAGCTCGAGAGTTTGAAGCGGACACGAGCTTGGAAAATGGCAGGCTCGGTTCCGAGCTCGAAACAGATACCCATGCATAAGGAATGAATGAGGATTAACCATATCAGATGTATTACTTTATATTTGTTTACCGGGATAGTCCGACTGGACACAGGTCTATTTACAGCGGAGGCCCGGGGAGAAAAGCTCTGTACAAGTAACAATATAGTTAACACATGTAAAACAAGTTACAAATAAATTATCATAGCCATAAAGCACTTTTACACAGAAAAAGGCAATTCTTAATTAAAATGCATATAGAAAAATACATTTTGAGGTTTGCAGTAGGGATTCCTGAGTTTCTAGCAGAACAACAGAAATGTATAACAGTATCTAGTTGTTTGTTGTTACATGAGGCAGGAATTTTATGTGATGCATGGGCATAGCTAAGAATTCATTAGGTGTGCTTTAAGAGTTTTTAAACAGAGTAGCTGAAGGAGCGGAGGTCAGAGTAGGGGGAAGGTTGTTCAAGTTTCTGGCTACGTTGTAAGAGAACAGAGCGGTCTCCAAAGGTAGAGTAATCTCCAAAGATTTCAGCACCAAGGGGTGGAAAGCCAAACTCCTCATCCTAGATGCCTCTCAGCAACATCGGGGTTGAAGCTGTTATGGAGTAGTGACCAGAACCTAGTGGCCCTGACACTAACACTAGGAATGGCACCAAAACAACCATCAGTGCAGAGGGCATTAGCACAGATGAAGGAACATCTTCTGATGCAAAAGGATCAGTTACAGAAAAAGGTGCAGATTCTATAGCTTCCAGTGCCAATAACTGGGGTCAGAGGAAGAACAGAAGAAATGGACAGGAGTTAAGCCTTACTGACTGCCCTATGCATTAATAGGGCTGAAACTACACTGTACTGAGGTAAAGCCTTTACAAAAGCAAACATCATGTGTTCACAGTTCAAGGGGGGGGGGGGTAGGGCTTCTGATGGACCTGTAAGATCCAAGAGATGATGTGAAAGCAAGTCTTAAACTTAGGAATTTTTTAATGGTCTTTTTCCGAAGAAAAGCTTCCCACTCTTGTTTGGTGTAGAGTCTGTAAACACTCATATAGTGAAAAATCAGTTTATCCATGTGGCTAGAATGAATACAAGAAAAGAAAACACGGACATACAATTTAATAATATGGCCAATGACTTTTTTTTTTAAAGAGGTTATAAGGAACATAATGTAATGAATATAGTAGCACAGATTCAGCAATATAGCATTGATAAACTTAAACCTATATTTTCTAATAATCAAATTACTTCACTAAGTAATAATGATAAAGTTACAGACACAAACAGAGCTTTATTTAGGAGTGTTTTACCCTATGATGTTCATACTCAAATACAGGATATTATTAAAAACAAACACTGGTACATGTTACAATAGAGACCTACTTTTAAAAACACAGGAATAGATAAGCTAACTTTTGGGTATAAAATTCTAGTAATTTAAAAAATGTGTTATAAGGAACAGGAGAAGTATATAAAAAAGAAGTTATGTACTCACCATAACGTTCCATCTGAGTAGATACTTCATTTGTCTGCAACCTCTGGGTGTCGGATCAGACCTCGGATCCGATCCGGCAGCTTTCCAAGCTCCAAGATCCGAGCTCCTAGCTCCTCCCCCTACCCACAATCCCCTGCTACTAGCCACATTACCTCAGATCGTTTTTTTGCCTCACCAACTTGAGACAGAACCAACTCCGAGTGATCAGAAAATTCCCGACAGGTTCGGGTCGGGGGATGGCAGGGGGGGGGGGTCGGTTGCAGACAAATAAAGTATCTACTCAGATGGAACGTTATGGTGAGTACATAACTTCTTTATCTGAAGTAGTTACTTCATTTGATCTGCAACCTGTGGGACAGAGTCCCCAGCTAACCTACAAGAACCTGGGTGGTCCTTACGGAAGGATATTCCGAAGCACCGCGGAGCCAAAAGAAGCCCTACTCCTGGAAATCATATCCAGCTTGTAATGAGAAATGAACGTATGAGAAGAGGACCAGGTAGCTGCTGAACATATATCGTCTACTGGAACCCTAGACCAAAAGGCTGTTGAGGTAGCTACAGATCTTGTGGAATGAGCACGGATGCCAACCGGAGCTGGCTTGCCAGACGAAGTGTATCCCTGCATAATGCACTGACAAGATCCAATTTGCTACAGTCACTTTAGAAATTGCCTTGCCCATGGCTGACTTTGCATAAGAAACAAACAACTGGTCCGACTTGCGAAACTCTCTAGTCCTGTGCAAGTAAAAACGCAGTTGTCTGTGTGCATCCAATTTGTGCAACGTGTATTCACCTCTGTTGTGAAAATTTGGGAAAAATACAGGAAGATTTATTGACTGATTAATATTTGATTCTGTAGCCACCTTAGGCAAGAAAGATGGATTAGTCCTGAGGGACACTCTATCCTTGTGAAAGATAAGGTACGGAGGCTTGATACACAGAGCTTGCAATTCTGAAACCCTCTTGGCTGAAGTAATAGCCACCAAGAAAGCAGTTTTCCAAGATAAGAACTTCAACGGAACCAAGGCTGCAGGCTTGAAAGGTGGTCTCGTCAAGGCTTGTAAGACCAGAGTGCGATCCCACGGGGGAACCACAGTCTTTACAGGTGGTTTCAAAAGAAAAACGCCTCTTAAGAAGGTTTTGCACAACTCAGTAGATGCTAAGCCTATGCCGTCCCCCACATGAAAATGGGAGATGGCCGCCAGCTGCACCTTAACCGTGGAGGCACTTGCTCCCTGCCTAAAAAGCAGGGAAAGGAAGTCCAGAATAGTCGGAATAGGGAAAGTAAATGGGTCCAAGTCTTTGTCTTTGGCCCAGATGGAGAAACGTTTCCATTTACTGTTGTAAAGTTTTCTGGTAGACGGTTTATGAGCCGCCACCAGAATGGCCTTAACGGGGGATGAGATACCGGGAGTCCTAGCCATTAATGGAACTGGATCAACCAAGCAGCAAGTTTGAGATTGACCAGGTTCGGGGTAGGGCATCCCGCTGGATGCGAGATTAGGTCTGGACTGGGATCCAGAATCCATGGAGGAGCCATACTGTGAGACCGCAGAAAGGGGAACCAGATCTGTCGAGGCCAGAATGGGGCTATGAGGATAACTCTGCTCCCCAACCGACAGGCTTTCTGGATGAATTTCATCATGAGTGGAAGGGGGGGATAAGCATAAAGGAGTTCGGGGGGCCAAGCATGGACTAGAGCGTCTCTGGGGGTCTCCCCTCTGGGGGGAACTATCGCGAAGTACTCGCTGCATTTTGTGTTTAAAGGAGAAGCGAAAAGATCGCAGCGAGGCTGACCCCATTTGTGGAAGATCTGCTTTGCAACAGACGGATTCAGAGACCACTCGTATGGAGTGAGAAGCACCCGACTTAGTTTGTCCGCTAATAAGTTGGACCATCCCGGAATGTGCGTTGCTATCAGAAAGCGGTTGGTGGAAATCGCCCATTCCCACACTCTCATGGCTTCTCCACACAGGGGATAAGATCTGGTCCCTCCTTGTTTGTTTATATACCTGACTACTGACATGTTGTCCGTCTGGATTGCAATAGTCCCCAGGGGAAGAAGGTCGTGGAGAGCTTGCAACGCCAGAAGCACCGCCCTCATCTCTAGGACATTGATATGCAATGCGGTCTCTAGGGAAGTCCACGTGCCTTGAACAGATCTGCCTGAACAATGCCCCCCCCCCCACACCCGAGGCGAGAAGCGTCCATGGTCAACGTGGCTTCGACTGGGGAGATCAAAAAGGGCCTCCCTTCTCTGAGTTCCTGCGCATGTAACCACTACAGAAGGGAGTCCCTGCACACCCTGCTCAGGGGTATTGGCGTGCTTAACGGGTGAATTGACAGGGACCACTGGACTAGAAGGGTCCATTGTAATATGCGCATTCGCAGACGGGCATGAAGAGAGAGACCGATCGCTGCTGACATAGACCCCAGTGCCCTCAGGACTAACTCTGCCGGAGGAGCAGGGCTCCGAAGAAGGGCTAACACCTGATACGACAAGCTGTTCAGCCTGACTGACGTTAGAACACCTCGGGAGATTGGTGTATCTAACCTGGCCCCTATGAATTCTAGGGCTTGAGTGGGGCACAGGCAGGATTTCTGCTCATTCACTGAGATGCCTAGGTTGTGGGCCAGAGACAGAGCATAATCTCTCGCCACACAGAGCTGATGCCTGTTGGTCGCGGTGAGGAGCCAGTCGTCTAGGTAGGGGAAGACCTGAATGCCCTGAAGTCTCAAGTGGGCTGCAACCACTGCCATGACCTTGGTGGACACTCTGGGGGCTGAGGTGAGGCCGAATGGAAGAACCCTGAATTGATAATGACTGGCTCAGAGCCGGAAGCGGAGAAACCTCCTGGATCGTCTGTCCATCAAGATGTGGTAATATGCATCCCTGAGGTCTAACGAGCACATCCAGTCGTTCTCCCGCAGAAGGGGGAGAATTGATTGGAGAGTGACCATCCGGAACTTTTCCTTGGGTATGAACAGGTTCAGAGCGGAAAGGTCTAAGATGGGTCTGAGGTCCCCCATTTTCTTTGGCACCAAAAAAAACCTGGAGTAATAACCCAATCCAGATTGATGTGGGGGGACGGGCTGGATGTCTCTTTTTCTTAGCAGCTTTGAAATCTCCAAAGCCGCTGCCTCCCTCTGATCGGGTGGGACATCGGGGAGACGTCTGGGTTTGGGGGATAGGTTCATGAATGGAATGGAGTATCCTCTGGATATGATCCGGAGCACCCATCGATCTGTTGTAAGGGACTCCCAGTTTGACAGGTGCTCCGACAACCGCCCCCCCCGACTGCCTCCAGAGAGGGACAGTCAGGCAAGCCCTCAGGGCTGTTGCGCAGGTCTGTCCGAGAAAGGTTCTCTAGACCCGAAGTTACGTGGCCCCCCTCTCTGCCTCTGGGCCGGCATCCACCTTGTCCTCCTCTGCCTCTAGAGGACGAGTGGTCCGCAGCAGGATGGGATTGCTGAGACTTACGGAACCACAGCTACTTTTGTCCCCTCTGATTCCTGGAGAAGGATCTTTGGGGATTAGAGAAGCGGACTCCGACGGCAGACAGATTCTTCCCATCCTTTTCGCTTTGGACCAGCGTGTCATGAACAGTTTTGCCAAACAAGGCAGAACCGTCAAAAGGGGCGTTCACGAAAGACACCTTGAACGGATCCATGAAGTCACAAAGACGGAGCCAGGAGAGACGTCACAAGATGACCCTGGCTCCGCTAGCTCTAGCGGCTCCCTCCGTTGCATGGGAGAGAAGCCGCATAGATGAATTGGAGATGGATTTTAGAGTGGCCATCCGAGTCTCAAAAACCTTCTTGTCTGGGACTGACATGGACTCCGGGGAGGCTGCAGCGTATTCCTTAATCAAGTCTCACTGTAGCCTAATGGTATGTGCCATATAGTTCAGCGCCCTTATGGAAAAGGTCGCTGAAGCAAACATCCGCTTCCCAATCCGGTCAAACGCTCGAGATTCTTTATCCGGCGGGTGAACCGAAGAACTCTCCTGCGCGAGTTCTTTCTTGGTGGCCGCCACCACCAACATGGCATCAACGGGGGATCCTTTGGCCCAAGATGGTCTATCTGTGGGGGTACTGAGGACTTTATCGGGGCGCCTAGGGATTGGCTCCACGGTGTCGGGCTCCTTCCACGCCCTGGTGGTAATTAAGTCCACCAGGGGGTCGGCCAGAGGGGACACCCAGGAGGTAGATGGGCCTGCCTCAAAGGCCTCCAGGAACACGGACTCATCAAGGGAGGGCTTTTGGGCTGACCACCCCCCTCTGATACGCAACATTTCCATGATGTCTCCAAAGGAGACATCTTCAGGGGGTGACCTTGGGGAACCCTCCGTATCATCCAAGTCTGTGTCAGTGGTTAACGGACTCGGGGGAGTCCAGGTGCCTCCTTTTGCACCGATGTTTCCGAGGGACCTCCTTGGTGGGGCTGTCCGAAGAGGGTTCGTCCACAGGTTGTTGTTCCTCCGCGGGAACTAGCTGGAGAGCTTGGGCAGGCTGTCCCGATGGACGGATGATGGAAGACAGACCCTCATACAGTGGGGGTACAGGTGGATCCGAAGCCCGAGTCGGGGATCTGGAGGACCTCAACAGTACCCTCTCTACTACCTCAAAAGCTGAAGGAGAGCCACTCTCGCCAGCCTCTGAGAGCAATCTCCTCGGATCTGAGGAAGGGATCGGGGTCGGAGCAGATGCAGTCAGCACCGAGGCAAGGTGTGCTCCGACGCCAACAGCACCGAAGACACAGAAACTCCCTCGGATCCGACGCTCAGCCCTCGGCCCCGAGAGCTCGGGTCCGACAAGCTCGAAGGTATAGTCGGCGAAGAGACCACCGCTATCGGCGCCGACAATTCCCCGGGTCTGAATGGGCCTGGATCCGATGACTCCGAGACCCGAAAAAGAGTCGGAGAAGGAGTAATCGAGGCAAATATGGGGGCTGCACTCCCCCCCAGAGGGGGGGGGGGGAGGCAGGAGCATCCCCATCTGCATTTGGGTCTGCAAGAACCGACGCATCATCCGATCCATATCCGCTTCGGAGATGCTTCGGGTCGACCTGGACGAAGTAGTAGAGGCGGGCCGGAAGGGCCGGCTCGAAGATCTCGAGGGAGACCTATCCTCCTCCTCCGGCTCCGGTGAAAAACAGGGCGAATGGCGCCGAGAGGAGGGGGATCCGGAGACCCTCGAGGGAGACCTGAGCACTTTTACTGGCGGAGCCGAAGGATGAGGTTCGGCCCGCCTTTTGTGGGACTTATGTCCTTCCTTATCCTTGTGCCTCTTCTCTTTAAGGGAAGAGGCACTAGTTTCCCCAGAGCTCAAACCCGAAGTGGGAGGTTGAGTCCCGGGTAGAGCTAAGGGGACAGGCGGCGCCGAAGCAGCTGGAGCCCAAACGGGAGAGGAAGAAGAAGCAGACTCCTGGGGGAGCTTTCCCGCCAGGATCAGCTTGTTCTTCCTATCCCGAAGTGACCGGGGGTTAAAGGCCGCGCAGATCTGGCAGGCCTCTGACAAATGGGCTGCCCCCAGGCACAAAACGCACTGAGTGTGGCCATTAGCTGGGGAAAGCTTGTGGCCACACACAGTACATTTAGAAAAAACTGCCTTAGGCCCTTCAGACATATTCACACACACACCCAAACACTAGGAGGGGGAGGGGGAGTGAAGGTAAGCTAGCGAATAAAATGAACAAAAGGGACCAAAAACTAGCACTAGGAGTAGAAAAAGGGGCTAGCACACACACGATGACAACTTTGTTGAAAAAAGGTGGTTTAAAACCAGCAATGACCTCACCCAGCCAGGAGCTCTTCACAGGGAAGCTTCTTCAGCCGTGGCAAAAAACGATCTGAGGTAATGTGGTTAGTAGCAGGGGATTATGGGTAGGGGGAGGAGCTAGGAGCTCGGATCTTGGAGCTTGGAAAGCTGTCGGATCAGACACCCACAGGTTGCAGATCAAATGAAGTAACTACTTCAGATCACAGTATCTATATCTAATTATGGAACCCAAAATGTAACAATTGTCGGTTCTGGAGGTGTGTCTTCACAGAATCAACTTTTAAGCATCCAATCAGTCTAAATAAATTCCATCATAGATGCCATGGGACATGTAATACAAAAAATATAATACACATGGCAAAATGCCTGATCTGCAGCACCTTCTATTAGGTAAAACGAATGGAAAGTTTAAAGAGAATTTGTGAGCATAAGGCAGCTATACACAAATGTGTTATAAAAGCATATTAAGCAGACACATCTTACGAACTTAGCTTTTTTTATTTTACAAAATAATACAGGAAAGCTTAAGAGGTGGTGACCTGAAGAACCACACAGAAATGATTGAAAATAAGTGGATAATGCATTTTAAATCACAATGTCCACCTGATCTCAATAAAAGTGTGACATTAAAGCCAGTTCTGAAAGATAAACAAAATTAAATTAGATAATTTTGATATACGGATATAAAAGTTTTAGTATATGGTTATTTATGTTATATGCAGATTTTTGTATTTTTTAGTATTCCTAGTGCGTGTAAAATATTTATTCATGTGTTAGCCTTTTGAGAGTGTTACTTCTGTTACTTCTTTAAAGGTGTAGCCACATGATCCTATCCTTTTTGTATTTAAATCGTGTTTTAAATCAGCTGACTATTTTGCCTGTAGAAGCCTGTATTGGTGAAAGTCTAGTACTAGCAAGCTTTACTAAATTTCCTGCTGTTTAAATATTGAGTGTTGTGGTGCCGGTTTACTTAACATTTTGTTTTATTTTACCTGATTTCTTAGTACACCAGCTTTACCTACGTGGCGGAATTATTTTATAGAAGTGCAAAATGACCATATCCTTTTTTCTCTACTAGGCTTAAAAGACACACTTCAATGAACATATAAAAATAGTTTGCCTGCTCTGCAGATCTTTTACTGAATGCTACATATTTGCGACTTGTTGCTGAACAATACTGAAGGAAAAGTACAGTTGTGTAAAATCTCACCATAATGGAAGATGTCCTTCTCTTCACTGTTGCAGTATTCTTTACAATAGGGAATACCCTGCCACAGGTGTCTTAATGTCCAGTCAGTATACCAAATCCTTTAGGTTGCTAAGGGTATGCCATGCATCACACATATGGTCCCCATATAAAGCGTAGGCCATAAAGGTGATATCCAGATGTACCATTCTAAGAACAGAGTCCCAGTAGGAATGCCAGTCTAAGGATTAAAGAGGTACCAGGCATATCCAGAAGGGAAAAAAAAACAGAGGAGGGAGTGAATACTGTAACAGTGAAGAGGAGGACATCTACCGTTATGGTAAGATTTTACACAACTGCACTATGTCCTTCCATTTCACTGTTGCAGTATTCCTTACAATAGAGAGACAGAGTGCAAAAGCTCAAGAAGAAAGGGAGGAAGGATGGAACCCAAGAAGGATGGCCGCAGCAAAACCAGCTCTAGCCCTGGACATCACATCCAACTTACAGTGCTTGGTAAAAGTATGTAGAGAGACCAGGCAGCTGCATCAAGAATACAGATAGTATCTAAACCTCGAAAAAAAGCACCAGAAGCCACAGCCTTTGTAGAATGACCTTTAACCAAAGAAGGAAGGCTCTTGCCATGAAAGGAACAAGAAATGGTTTTAGATATCCAAGAAGAAATAGCTTGCTTGGAAACACCCAATCTCAAAGATCTAGGATGAAAGGAAACAAAACTGAAAAGCTTTGGTCTTACCCAAATAAAATCTGAGTTGTCTATGCACATCCAAACTGTGCAAAACCTTCTCACTAGCAGACTGTGGAGAAGGGAAAAAAGTGGGCAAATGAATAGACTGATTAAGAGACAACTCATTCAATACTTTGGACATAAAAAAAAAGACTATTAGTATGAAAGGACACCCTGTTCTTATGGAAAACTAAAAAGGGGGAACAGCCATAAGTGCTTGAAGCTCAGACCCCTGTCTGGAAGGAGTAAGGGCCAACAAAAGAAGTCTTCTAAGAACAATGCTGCAAGGAAGCTGAAGTGGCAGGCTCAAAAAGAGCCGGAGTCAACTTCTCCATAACAAAATTAAGGTCCCAGAAAGGAGGGACGGGCTTCCTGGGAGGACTACTATAAAGGACGTTTTTAAGAAATTGTTTAGCTTCAAATCTAGATGCTAAAGGGGGTGCTAGACACAGACTAGCAGAAATAGCTGGCAAGTATGCTTAACAGAAGAATATACCAACCCAGCATTCAGCAATTCAGACAGATGAGAGAACCAAAGGAACAGCTACAGAAAGTGGATCCAGATTATGAGAAAGACCCCAAATAGAAAATCTCTTCCGTTTGGATAAGTAGGATTTCCTAGTAGTGGGTTTCCTGTCCTCCTGCATGACCCTAAGCACGTCCTCAGAAAATAATATCACCCACAGTGTCATCTGAAGAGTATACAAATGAGGATGGATGGGAGATCCATTGTCTTGTGTGAGTAGGTCCATCATGTGAGGTAACTTGTGATGACTGCCCTTGGCTAAATGCACAAGAGGGAACAAATGCTGTCTTGGGCCAAAAGGAATCACTACCAAGATTTTTGGATTATCCTATTTTATCTTTAACAGGATTTTTGGAATAAGTGGAAGGGGAGGGAAGGCATAAAGAAACATCTCCTTCCAGACCAGAGGACATGGAGCTCTTGCACAAAAAGGAGGAAGTTGTCTATTCGGAGAGGAGCCAAACAGATCTACTTGAAGAGTACCCCACTTGTGGACAATGTCCAGAAACACATCCCTGTGAAGTCATGGGATTGTGATATGGACCGGCTCAGGAAGTCTGCCCCAATGTTCTGACCTGAGGGAATGTAAACTGCTTGAGCTGTCACATGATACTGGATAGCTAGCCCCCACACTTGAAGTGTTAAACTGCACAGGATATAAAATCTTGTCCCCCACTGCATGGTGACATTCCACATAACTGTGGTATGGTCCTTCAGTACTTTGAGGGACACTGGAATGAAGAGAGGATGAAATGCTTGAGCAGCCAATGGAAGAGTCTCATGTCTGACATCAATATGGTATTTCTTTTGTCAAAATGACCAGAGGCCCTTCACCTTTAGAGGGCCAAAGGAAGCTCCCAATCCCACGTCTAAAGTGACGGAACATCTTCTGAGAGGGGAGGGGAGTGGAGGTTGAAAAGGAAGCCCTGGATTGAGTGGCAACTGCAAAATCCACCAGTGAAGTTCCAGCCTTGAGACATGGAAGAAGACGGACTATGAAATCTAGAGGATGTGTGCGCTAAATTCAAACTGACTTTAGAAACCACTGGAGCTTTCTCATGTGGAGTTCGGGTAAAAGGAACACAGAAATGGTGGGGGCCATGACACCCAGACCTCTTACAAATTCCCTGGCTGCAACTGAAGCCCGAGGAAGACAGGATTGAAAGAAGGCAATGACAGTTAAATCCTTCGGAGGAGGCAAGGATACCATTACTGGGACAAGCTGGATCGTGCATCCCAGAAACACGAACTGTGAAGGAATCAGGAAAGACTTTTGGAAATTTACAGTGAACGGCAGACTTTGCAGGAAAGAAATGGCAAAATGAAGATGCTACAGTAGAATCTCTGGAGAGGTTGTCTGAAAAAGGTTGTCCAAGTATGGAAAGACCTTTAACCCCTTTAGTCTGCAAAAAGCAATCACAGGAGTGAGGCACTTGAATACCCTTGGGGCAGTAGAGAGGTCAAAAGGCAAAGCAGAGAACTGAAAATGCCAGGAAGCAACAGAGAAATATAAAAACTTCATGAAAAGGAGATGAATAGGGATATGGAGGTAAGTATCCTTGAGGTCCAGAGAAACTAGAAAAGCCTAATGAAGCAGCAAAGGAAACAAAGTCTGAAGGGAAAACATCTCAGAAAGGTGTTTAGGTGAGAAAGATCCAGAATGGGTCTCCAAGTGCCCTCTTTTCTGGGGACCAAGAACATTCTGGAATAAACCCCTTCACCCCTTTAAGAAGCTGGATCTTCCTGAATAGCTCCCTTAGTCAAGTGACCCTGAAGCACCTCTGGAAAAAAGGCTAATTTTTCCTGAGGGGGCTGAGGAATGCCCGTAAAATGGGGAAGAGATTTCCAGACCATGTAATACCCTTGGCAAATGATGGAAAGAACCCAGGAATCTTGAGTAATCGTTAACCAAACAGGAAGTGACAAGGAAAGACTAAGAGGAAGAGGAATGTGGCTGAAAAATACAAGATAGTCAGACAGCACCTGGTCTGTCAGGAAAAGGAGACGTCTGAGCTACTGGAGTCTGGATAGCCTTAGTAGAAGGAACTCTTCTACCATCCTTCTTACCTTTGGGGAGGGGGAGGCGAAAATGCTTACAAACAAAAGCCAGCTTATTAGGGTAATTCCTTTGGAATTTAGGTATAGGAGAAACAAAGATGTGTACCCTTTTCTTGTCAGAATATGAACAAATCAGCAGCACCAAACAAATGCTTATTATCCAGAGGAGCATCCATCAACTTAGCCTTAATATCATTACCCAAAGTTTGAATTTGAAGCCAGGAATATCTCATCAGCACAGCCAAAAGCAGCAGCCCTAAAGGAGGCATCTGCTGCATCATAACTGCATTTAATAGAGTGGCAAGTCACCTAAGAAGTCCCTATCAAGGAGACAGTAGAAGTATTCCCCCCTCAGTCAGGAAGGTCAGAAATAGCCTGACAACCCTGAGATACAAGAGCCAAAATATATCTTGTCATATGGGTCTGATAATTAACAGCCCTAACAGCAAGGGTAGCTGAGGCATAAACTTTCTTACCCAGTCTTCAAATTGTTCTACTGTCTTTATCAGAAGGAAGCAATTTTGTAGAAGGCAGTAAAACTTTGACTCAGATGCCACAGACACCACAGAAAGGTCAGCTGATAGGCACTTAGAAGACCGGGGGGGCTGGAATAGAAACTCCTTAAGGAGGCTTCAAAGTCACAAGAGCACTAAACAAACCTTGAGTGAAATTCTGCCATTCACTTTTAGGGTTCTTAAGAGCAGGAGAAATGTGTTTAGTTTTTTGTTTCTTCTTTAAAGGGATGTCAGCCTTGTAAAACTTAGAAGGCTTAAATCCCGTATGATCCAGCTTAGCGCCTCGGCATAATAGCCTTCAATGAGTACAAGTTACAAAAACACACCCACTCCAATATATACCATAATTAATTAAACAATTATATAAATTAATCAATCAGAAAACAAAATACTATTTAAAGAGAGAACTTCTAATATAAGAAAAAACTAACAATACTAGTAATAATTTTATTACTAATATTGTAAGTTTTTTCTTATATTAGAAGTTCTCTCTTTAAATAGTATTTTGTTTTCTGATTGATTAATTTATATAATTGTTTAATTAATTATGGTATATATTGGAGTGGGTGTGTTTTTGTAACTTGTACTCATTGAAGGCTATTATGCCGAGGCGCTAAGCTGGATTAAACTTTTTGTGGAACTGGCGTTGTTTTTTGGCTGTTGCCTTTTCTCCTTTTGTCATTTTTAAATCCCGTATGACACTAATTGTAGTTGGCACCTCCTCCCTAACTAAAATATGAGGAACACCCCTAGGCTCTTTAGTTATAATCTGTGGTTCCCCCTGAACATCCAAAGTGGACGTCTGGAAGGCCACCAGGGACACGACTGAAGCTGGATCCATGCTGGCCTCCAAAGCAGTCACGGCACAGGAATCCAACCCAGGAGCTGGGTGATTCTTCCAGGCGTTCACTAGCCTCAAAAAAGATGTCCAGCAGAGCTGGCACACCCAAAGAATCAGATCGAGTTTTCGTGGTGTTCTTCACGGACGATTGACCCTCTTGGTGGCAAATTCCTTCCATAGTGTCTTTTGCTAAAAGCTTAAAGCATTTTCTAAATATATGGCCAAGGATGAAAGCAGATTACTCAGAGTCTTCAGAACGTAAGCCTAGCAAATAGAACAGGACGTACGGCTGTGGGAAGTATCTAGAGAAAATAAATACTGCTTGTAATGGTCTTTATGGGGAATCCATCTCCCACACTGACATTTACCCTTTCTGGATGACACGAACCTCATAAGCAACAAAGGTAAAAAATTAAGAAGAGAATCCCAATGGGTTGGTGAACCAGCAAACAAAGACTCATTTGGACTGGTGGCAAAGAAATTCTGAGGATGATATGTCTGGACATCAACTTTTTGACCTACATAGGCATACGTGTGATGTAAGGTGTGCCTTTAGCAACCTAAAGCCTTTGGTATATTGGCTGGACATTGGGCCTGGGCAGGGAATTCCTTACTGTAACAATGAAATGGAAGGACATCAGATGTGACCGACTGAAGGACACTTTTCTATAGTCAAATGTGTTACATGACACAAATACATTCCAGATTGTAAGCAGCTGCACCAAAACTGTAGGGTAGCAGCTATTAGACTCGATCCTTGTTTATCAGAGACAGTAGTATGGCATACATAAAAGTCTTAACTGTGAAGCAGAATGCATAGTTTTACTTCCAAGAGAGGCAATAATGGCCATCTATCTAGATTGCAGTCTCACAGCTGTAGGGCTCAATCATGACTTCTGGTCAATCTCAGTAATGAGTATGCATGTTCAACAGAAGTATGCACTCATTTTTCAGGTACTCCAGTTTCCTCCAAGTTCCCAAATACATGTTGGATGATCAGCTACTGATAGTGTCTACATATACTGCATTTACCCCAGCCCTTGTGGGCCAGGTCATAGCTGCAAAGTGTTCAAGACAAAACATTTCACTTATCTGGTTAATACATTAATTAAACAAAAAAGTATATTCAACATAGCAGTGAAAAAGACTGTTATACACATTACCTATCTTGTTTGATTACTTGTCAGGATGAGGTAATATTCTTAAGCACTATTCAATGCTGAATGACTGAAATATCTGCCCCTAAGCAACCTTATTTTATATTTATCTCTTTGGTAACAACTACAACAGAATGCCTCTTTCAAGCTGTACCAACATATTGTATGCAAAGGCAAACTGGCATGAAAAAACTTTGTTTGAGGCTGTTGCTTCAAAAACCAAATGAGTAGGTAAAACATGGACCGATTTTAGAGAGACACACATATCATACAACATGCAAGCAAAAGTCTTTGTGTTTAATGGAATTAGTACCAGTGTGATCAGGCTGCAATTAAGTTTCCCCTTCAAAACACCTTTAATGTACTAAAGAGAAGGGTTTTTTAAAGTACAATGGAAAACTGCATGCTCAACACTGCAATCAGACTTCAGACTTGGGAATTTAAAGGTATAGATCATTAAGCAGTATGGTGGCATACTGGTTAGTGCTGATGCCTGTCGGTTCCAGGGCCCAGGGGTCTTATGATTCCTACTCACTTATCTAAAGTCACGGAGTGGCATCAGTACATTCACCACACATTTGCAGAGGACATGATTAGGCACTCTGATTTCTTTCTGCTACCCAAGCAAATATTGAACAGCTACTTAAAAAGTTAGCTATATAGGTTTATACAGACACCTTCCCATAAGAAAGTCTAATGCTCAATTGGGCTAACCAGTTTAACAAATAAAGAATGGTTGTAGCTCTGTAGTAATCCTAGCCTCATATTTAGGTGGTCAGGAAATGAATGGACAGACATCAGAACAGACTACGAAGGAGGCAACTTTACATTGCCTAGTAGTATATCCTGATCATGTCTTAATGATTATCC
Source organism: Protopterus annectens (assembly GCF_019279795.1). Classification (NCBI taxonomy): domain Eukaryota; kingdom Metazoa; phylum Chordata; order Ceratodontiformes; family Protopteridae; genus Protopterus; species Protopterus annectens. The sequence continues at coordinate 1,146,722,224 of NC_056725.1, forward strand.
CCCCCATAAAGGACCTGATCATGTCTTAATGATTACCCCCCCCCCCTCCCAAGGACCTGCAGGCACCACAGTGGCTTTCCAGTCAAAGAGCTGAGGGGGTGACATAACCATTGAAGGAGGCAAAAGCAACACCTTCAGCAACTGAACTCTGTATTCTTGGTAAGCTGGTGAAGAACTTGCAATGACACCAAAGGACCAGTAGCCATGTCCAAATGCAAATACTTCTCGTATCACAACGCCACACTCTTCTTAGGTGCCTACTTAAAACTGAATAAAGTTAAAAAAACTGGAGGAGTGAGGAACACTTGAATCATCCATGAGCATACAACCTTAATATCCCCAACAGTTAGTTAGGCAAATAATAGTCAAATGACATTGTAAGAGTCTTTCATCTACTGTTACTCCTCTTTCCGTAAGAATTATAACAGTTAAAATACAATGACAATGGGCCTGCAAAAGGAGGACGTCTGGGGAAAAGCTCGTTACAAAAACATTCACTATATGCGGATATATGTGTATAAAAGCAATAAAGGAACACATTTCTTAGAGAAAAAAAAAGAGACTTAAGAATCACGCTTGGCCCCAGATGGTATATTTGAAAACAATAACTCAGATTTTTTTTAAACCTCCATTCAATATACTTCTAGAGACTATTACATAATTTACAAGGATATTTAGCTCCTCAATAGGGGAAGTGGCAAGATGTAAATATCAGAATTAAACATAGTACTTGTTTATTTCTTGTGATTCTTAACATGTTTTGATGACAACAGACAAAACCACATTTCTGAAAAATCTGGTAGCCCTCTGTAAAACTGCTCTAGGTCTTAAATCAAGATTATTATTCACCTTGATCTCAAGCAATCAACCAGCTAAATTGCTTACAAGAACCTCATGAATGCTTCCTGCTACATCTTCTCAAGGGGATCAAAGCCTGCATGCAGCTAATAACCTACAGAAGCAGCTCAGCTCCCACTGGGACATAAATCATTTTCCATCACAGAAAACGCAAAACCTTCTGTAAGACATCTGGCAGTCTAACTGTGAAATGAGTACAGCAGAGTAGCACTGAGATGTCTGCCAAACACTCATCACATACTAAGTACTTTCCCACTTGGGGTTAATGCACCCAATATAGTGATGTTGTGCTGGATGATGTTTCATTCAAACCATACACCTCACACCCTCTTGACAATTAATCCTTTACATGGAAGTAAGTCTAGAAAAAAAAACAAAAAAACAAGCAATCCACTATGAATGCAGATCATAAGGGATTCTACATTCTAATTACGAATGGATCTGTATACTGTTAATGCTGTTCATTCATTAACAGCATCCTGGCCCAGTTATGTGACTTTGCAATATACTGCTGCTACAAAAAAATTTCATTAAGTATTCATGTTGTACTGTCATAGTCATTCCAGCAGTATTGTAACATTTTAAACTGCTACAACCACATTTTTATACAAAGCTCTTAGTTCACTCTCCCCATGGTCATGCAAATGGTATTCAAGTTCAGTATGCTACAGCCAAACACTGGCTAACACACACAAGTTGTTAAACCTGTCTCGTGTATTCTTGGGCATCATATTCCATAAGCTGGTCGGTCCAGTAAAAGCCCATAGCAACAGCTGAGTTTTTGTTATCAGTATCACAGGATAAATGTGTATGTAGTACTCATTTGAAACTACAGCAAACCGCCAAAGCAAAAGCAGGATTGTACAAGTATAATGAAAGGGGAATTACCCTGTGAAGGGATCATCAACTATAAGAAACGACTAAGACGAGTACAGCTTGCCACTGCTTAAAATCCTGCTTGGAGACACCATAATGCTTGAATTGCTTTTTGAAAAAGGGAGCCGAGGGTGTCGGAACAGTTTTATTTGGCTTAAAAAAGGAAGGTTGGAAGATTTGGGTCACCACTTGAAATAACTTCAAACTTATTAAGCATCTCATCCGCAGAGGGGCCAACACGAACTTCCCTGTGTAGGGGAGAATTTAAAATTCTAATTTTAACATCTTCTGCAAGATTTTGAGAATGCAACCACAAACAGTGGCTCTGGAGACAGTATCCAAGCACTTTAAGGCATGTGTAATTGCATAAGAAGCAGACACAATGGATGCATTCAAAGAATTTCTCATCTCAGAAAAGGGAAAGTTAACAATTAACTAGCTCATGTTCTGAAAAAAAACAAAATAAAAAGTTAACATGCGAGCCTGACAGTTTAAAATTCTGAATGTTAAAGTAGCAGAACAAAAAAAAACTTACTTCCCAAATCTGTCAAAAGCTTTCTCATACTTGTCAGGAGAAGGGATTAGCATTAGCTATTTTTTAACATATGCAGCTTTGAATAGGGAAATCACTGCAGAGGCTGATTTAGGGATACAAAGCAAGTATTTGCGAGTCTGAGTTACCCTGTGTAACCCCATCAGGTTTCCAAGGGGCAAGGAGGTTAACTGAAGTACAAGCTATGAGAAAAAGTATCCTCTAAAGCAGATAAAAGAGGGACGACAGCTACAGTCTGAGGAATATCCAAATGTAATATATCAGAACATGTTTGTTGGGAGATGGGAATTATTTATTTATTCCAGTTTGATGACCGGGGAGGTCCACTGGGATTGAGGAGCCCGTTTTCAGTGGAGGCCCGGGGAGAAATGCTCCACAATACAAAGTTTAATTACATGATTAATTACAAAGAAAATGTCATGATTAGTTGCAAAGAAAGTTAGGATTACAAACAACAGGTAGCATTCTAAAGAAAAAGAGAAATAAAATATTTACAATTTAGTTCACAGGGCTTAGGGAGGTTACTTTAGTGGATGTTTCACAAAAAGAAAGGTTTACTGGATGGAAACCTTAAGCAACACTTTCCACAGAATCAGAATCTTCAAGACTGGAAGAAAACTGTGAAGCACAACATTTTACTTTATATCCCTACTCTTCTGACTGAAAATCAAAGTCAGAAAGGAAGGGGACTCTCTCTTGTCTTTCCTGAAGATGGGAGTAGGGAAAGTAAAAGCAGAAATTAACTCCCTAGCAAATCTTACCTGCCCACAGAGTTAGATATTGGAGAAGCAAAGTTTTTCACGGTGTGTTTTCTTTCCTGGGAAACTCCCTGGAAAAGGACCAACCCAAAGCAGGCACACTATCTTGAGGCTCAGGCTGCCTTTCTCTGCTATGCGATAGACATTCACCCTCCCCTTCCCCAAAGGCCATTAAGAGAAGAGCTCCCCCATACTGAAGAAGGGCAATCTTAAAGCTGGAGTGCACATTTCCATCCCCCATGTCCCTAGAGGCTAGACGTGCTACAACAGTGGGACCAGAGGAAAATGAGTAGTCTGAGGAACTAAATGTGACCACAGCAGAATCATCCATTGGCAGCTGAGGCACAATTGGAGCGGACCTGATGTGCAAAACATCCTGATGACTTTCTTCTTCTTGTGGATGGGGAAAGAAGAACAGAGGTAACTGCTCTACAGATCCAGCCAGGAATAAAGCTTCAAAGTTAGGCAGAGGAGTCTGTAATCATCAATAAGTTTAGAGAGAGTAAAAAAGCAGTTTTGAAGTAAGAAAAACACTAACATTCCTCAACAAACACAAAGTCTTGCCTATAATACAAATTCTAAATAAAAATGTAGAAAACAATGTCAAAAACATACTTTACACAGTGCATTCACATGTCTTTCATAGAGTAAAAAGTCCCCTGACAAGTTAAGACAATCCTAAAACATAACTTTCAAGCCACAAAAAAAAAATAATTTCATAGAAAAAAAAATTCTCAGAGAATAATTTATAGAAAGATTTCCCCAAAAGTGGGCTCAGCCTTGAAGGATCATTAGCTGACGATCAGTTCTATGTAGCCTGCAAGAAAGCTATGAAACTTTTGGTACTCTGCCTTTACATGAAGCTCTGCTTCAGCTCCTAGCAGTTAAGAATGTGAGGAAGACACCCTTAAGCTTTGAAAAGCTGTCCTGTTGGTCATGTTATTGGCAGGATACAACTCAAATAAGCTTAAGCTACTTTAACAGTTATCTAATATTGAGCAAGTTCATTACTGGCATGTAAGGAAATCTTGTCTTGCTTGCGAGTAAGAGTGTTCCTGTTGAAGCCTCTGCAGACGGAGCATGGGAACAGCATGATTTCACAATGTACTACAAAGTGACTGTCTCTGGACATAATCCAATGAATATAGGCCCATTCTCTAAACAGTTGTACGGGTGTCCTGAAGCCAAATATAGGGTCAGGACTAAGGGAATGCACCACAATGCTACAGAAAATCTGAAAAACTGCAGTTACTCAACAGGAAGGAGAGACAGAAGAAAAATATTTAACTTGACTCCAGACAACAAAGAGTAATACCAAGAAGGAAAATGGCAGAGAGAAAAAATGGCTGCAACACTCTTCAGGATTGTTCGAGCCTGTCCAAACATGCAGCAATGAAGAACTAGACAGCTGGAAGCAGAACAGCATTAATAGATCATGACAATGGAAAACCTCAAAATATTTAATGAACAGTCTTACAAGTTACTGAGGGTTGATCACTTCTAATCAGATAGTCCTAATGCAGGGGGACGGCTAATAATCAGATGATAAATTAACATCTGCTGTGCTCATGTGTCATGCAGTCATATTTCATCTAGTGTACTTTCACTGAAATTCTTAAACTGATTTGGGTCAATAAGGTTGCATAAGTGTGTGTTAGAGCTTGAATTTCTATTAGAAATATACTTAATTACTCTCCAAAATAATGCTGACAAGAAATAAGTATGCTTGCTTGTTATTCAAGTAGGTAGAATCAGCTTTTTTCACTTTTAGCCAAAATGTTTTCTTATTTTCCTGTGGGTTTCCACTTAATTTCCATTTAATTCAGGCCTTATCCATTAATTTCATCTCTTTGCATATTTCTGTAGTAAACAAACCACAAGCTTTACCTCTAATTCTTTTTCCAGTACATAAGTAGATTTACCAAGCATGATACACATTAGTGAAGTCTATGAAGTTTTACATGGGTATTTCTGTTGGTTTAAACAGTTTTAGTTAACTGCATTAAGTTCAGTGAGTAGTTGATGTTCTTTAGTCTGATGTGATTCACACTGCTAAAACAGGACAGTGATCAATGTGTGTAATACAAAATTCTCAAGCAACTGAACAGTCTTCTTCAAGGCCACTTTCTGCCGCAGATTTGCTTTAAAAAGGACTCACACTGTATGGAAAAGATGACACCCATCTATAAATCTGTTTTCTCAAACACTTGTCCTGGTGAGGTGTCAGTGGTAGCTATGCACATCAGACTTCCTCATCCTCACAACAATCTCAAGCTTATCCTGTGAAAGTCTACTAGGCATTCCCAAGCAAGCTGAGAGATATCCCTTCAGAATGTCCAGGGACCTCTTCCCAGTAGTCCTTGCATTGTACATGCATAACCAGAGAAGCTTACAGGGCACCCCCTCACTAGGTACCCAAACCACATGAAAGTACAGTTTTGTACCTACCATAAATGTAGATGTCCGATAGGTATGCATCTGCAGTCATAACATATGGGTTTGTCCTGCCTCAGGCAGCCCTTCGGTCGGCCGGATTCCAAAGTCTGGGTCTGGCCTCGGCTGATGTCGCATTTTCCCCGACGTCAGAGCGGCTGGGGTATAAAAGCATCAGCCGACGCCATTTTCCTCAGTTTTTCTTGCCCCAGATGCCAGGTGCCCTCTAGGAAGGCTACATTTGGATAAATGCTTAAAGTTCCAAACATTTGCAAATTTTATACATATACAAACAAATACACCATAATAGATTCCCCCAGCTAGCTAAAAGAGGGGTAAGCACCCTAGGAATACCACAGAGGGAAGGAGGGAGGGTAATCCTGACTGCAGATGCATACCTATCGGACATCTACATTTATGGTAGGTACAAAACTGTACTATGTCCTTCAACGATGCATCTGCAGTCATAACATATGGGTAGAATACCATAGCCAATCTGGGGGAGGAGGTACTAAGAAAAGGATGGTGTAGTTAAGATCCCTTGCAGGACTGCAGTAGCAAACCCTGCTCTGGATCTAGAGTATAAAGGTAGATTGTAATGCTTGGCAAATGTATGCACGGAGCTCCAAGTAGCAGCTTCTAAAATGTCCTTGGTAGCCACCCCTCGTAGGAAGGCTGTAGTGGTGGCCGTGGCCCTTGTGGAGTGAGGCCTGATATTTTCAGGAACTGTCTTTCCATGAAAGGAGTAGCAAAATCGAATGCAATTTCCTATCCATTTTGAAATTGTCTGTTTGGAAATTGCTCTTCCTTGCACCCCAGTTGCATATGCTACAAAAAGTTGGTCAGTTTTTCTGCTAGTTTTTGTTCTGTCCAAGTAGTAGCATAGTTGTCTGTGTATATCCAGGGTGTGCAAACGTTTTTCCCCTCTATTCTGTGGATTAGGGAAGAACGTAGGCAAGTGGATAGCTTGGTTCAAGGATACCCTAGATACCACCTTTGGCATAAAAGTAGGATTGGTTCTTAGTGACACCCTGTCCTGGTGGAAAATAAGAAAAGGCTGCACTGCCATTAATGCTTGTAACTCAGATACTCTTCTTGCTGAATTGATTATCAGAAGGAATGCAGTTTTCCAAGATAGAAACTGTAGATCCGCTGATGCTGCTGGTTCAAAAGGAGGCAGTGTCAGTTTCTTCAGCACAAAGTTGAGATCCCAGGCAGGTAGAGGGGGTCTTCTTGGAGGTTTAATATTGTTGATCCCTCTCAGAAATTGTCTGAGGAGAGGGTGTGAGAAGATAGGTGGATCCACATTGTATTCTGCTGAAATTGCTGAAGCATGTATCTTAATGGAAGAGTAGGACAGGCCATTGTGGAACAATTCTGCTAAGTATTCTAGGATATGTGTTAGGTTTGCCACTGTGACATCTGTGCCCTTTGATGTGCTCCAAATGAGAAATCTCTTCCATTTAGCTGAGTATGTCTTCCTTGTGGAAGGCCTGCGAGCCTCCAGGATAATGTCCTTCACCCTCTGAGATAAAGCAGCTTGATTGGGATTTAAGGAATCTTCCAGGCCGTTAGCTGCAATGTTTTCAAGTTGGGATGCAGGGTCTTGAAATTGTTCTGCGTCAGAAGAAGAGGCCATAGGGGGAGAGGCCATGTTTTTGCCTGAGACATGCTTCTCAATAATGGATACCAGTGCTGTCTGGGCCAGTCTGGAGCTATTAGTATCACTTTTGGCTGTTCCTCTCTGATCTTCAGTAGAACCTTGTACATCAATGGGAGAGGTGGGAAGGCATATACTGTTAGGGCTTTTCCAGCTGAAAGAGAGAGAGTCCACCCTCCAAGCTTGAGGGTGGTATGTCCTTGAGCACAATGTCTTCAGTTGATGATTGAGTGGGGAGGCGAACAAATCTAACTACGGCCTTCCCCATGTATTTGCTATGAGTTGGAAGATGTCTGGGTGCAGCATCCATTCGTGTGCATCCATGGTAGTTCTGCTTAAGCTGTCTGCCAGTGCATTTTCTTTCCCTGGCACGAATTGGGCCTGTAGTTGTATATTGAGATTCAGGCATAGTTCCCACAGATTCATAGCCATCCGGCATAGAGGGTAAGAATGTGTGCCTCCCTGCTTGTTTATGTACCACATGACCGTGGTGTTGTCTGTCCTTATTAGCAGGTGTCCTTGTTGGAGGAAGGGTTTGAATGCCTCGATTGCTTGCCTCACTGCCAGCATTTCCTTTTGGTTTATGTGCATGCTTAGCTGTCCCTGAGGCCATAGGCCTTGGATACATTTGTCCCCCATGTGTGCTCCCCATCCTCGGTCTGAGGCGTCCGTGGTGATGGTCTGCCTTGGTTTTGGTTTGTTGAAAGGCAACCCTCTGTTGGACTGGCAGGCCTGAGCCCACCACAGGAATTCTTTTTGAAGGCATGGAATGATTGGTATCATGGTTTCCAAACTGTGACTGTGCTGAGACCATACACTCCGGAGGTACCATTGTAATTTCCTCATATGCAGTCTGGCATGCGGTATTAGGATTATGCAGGATGCCATGTAACCCAGGGCCTGCAGGATTTTCCTTGCAGTAAGCTGAGTTTGTCTAGTCAGAATCATGAAGTAATCTGGAAGTTGTTTTTATTTTTCTTCTGTGAGAAAGGCCATTTGGGTGGTTGTATCCAGATCTGCACCCAAAAAGGTTATCCTTTGGGATGGTACTAGTCTTGACTTTTGAATGTTGACTGTGTATCCCAAGGTCTGTAGCAGGTGAATGGCATAAGCCAAGTCCTTTATCAATTTTTTCTTGTTGTCCGCTTGTATTAGGCAGTCGTCCAGGTATGGGTAAATTTGAATTCCCTGTAGTCAGCAATGTGCAATTACTGATGCCAGGCATTTCGTGAATACTCTGGGCGCAGTAGATAAGCCAAAGGGCAATGCTGAGAATTGATAATGCTCTGATCCTGCAAGAAATCTGAGGTGTCTTCTGCAGGTTGGTCGAATAGGGACGTGCAGGTATGCCTCCTTGAGATCTAGAGTCACCAGCCAAGACTCCTTGCCCAACATGGGAAGAAGTTGCTGTAGGGTCAGCATTTTGAATTTTGGCACAATGAGGTAAGTGTTCAGTGCGGACAGGTCGAGAATTGATTTTCCTTTCTTGGTACAAGGAATAGTCTGGAGTAAAATCCTTGGCTTTGTTCTGAAGATGGTACCTTTTCTATAGCTTTCATCTGAAGTAAATTGTTGATTTGCTTCAAAGCCTCTGCCCTCTGATTTGGTGGAAGGTTTGGCATTCTGCCTCTTTTTGGCAAAGTGTGGAAATGGAACCTGTATCCTTTGTCTATTATTTGCAGTGTCCATGTATCCTTTGTGATATAATGCCAGTTTTTTGAGAATAAAGCCAGTTTTCCACCCAAGGGTGCTTCCAGTAAATCCCTGGTAGGCGGAATCAGAGTTAAGTCATTGACCCTGCCCTGGTGTAGTAGTAGTAGTTGTTGCACTACTCCTCTGGTTGGCAGGCTGCCACTGACGACCTCTGTGGGAGCCCTTGGATTGACCTCTGCCTGTTCCTGCCTCTCTGGGCTCTGTCCGAGTCTGGAAAGGACCAATTTTTAGTAGGCCAGTTTCTGCTGAATCTCGGTGGTTGAACTTGCAGAAACTCTTTAACTGTTTGTACAGATTTTGCCTTTTCCTCAACCTTTTTTAAGATCTCCTGAGCAGAGGAGCCAAATAAATTTTGCTTCTCCATTGGAGCATCCAGGAGTTTAGCTTTGACATGGTCTGGCAAAGATTGCTCCTTCAGCCAGGCATGCCTACGAATAACTTCCCCAGTCATAGCTGATCTAAATGAAGCCTCCAGTGCATCATAGCCACATTTTAAGAAATGATTACAAACCTGTTGGGAGTTGTGTACCAAATCCTGAAGGGATTTATGGTCTAGGGGTTCAGGAGAAGAAAGTTTCTTATTAAGTTCATCTAACAAATACTCCTGGTACTGTAGCATATGAAATTGACAGTTTAATGCCCTGACCGAAAGAGTTGCAGAAGTATACACCTTCTTTCCCCATCTCTCTAAAGCTCTGGAGTCTCTGTCAGAGGGTAGAGGATTTTTGGTAGTAACAGCCGCAACCCCTTTAGGGCCCTGAGAAATAGTTGCTGGGTCTGCAGAGTGGACTTTATACAAATGGAAATGAGAATCCGGGACCCTATAGTATCAGTCAGGTTTGGCAGGGGCCGGAGGGAGAGAATCAGGGGCTGTACTGACATCATTGTACACATCATCAATTACATTCAGAACAGGAGGTATAGCTAAGGGCCTATGCTGAGGCAAATGCAAAAAGATCCTTAATCTTTTTCTAGAATCAGAGAAATCCTGACCTTGCCATTGAAAATGCTCCCTCGTGGAGTGTAGTCTCTCAAAGGAAAACTCTTCAGGAGGGGAGGCCGAAGGAATAGATTCCTCTGCATCTGAGTCCTCATAAGGCGAGTAAGCCCCTTCCTGGTGGTCTGACAACTCAGATCCATCCGTGGAATCATCAGAGGAGTGTGGATCAGAGGGGTCAGTCCTGGGCCTTTTTTCTGGAGGAGGTTGAGAGGCCCTGTCTGGGTGAGGTTGTGAACCCCTAATTAAGGAAATAAGGTCCTCAGCAAGGCTGAGGATCTGTGAACTAGAGGAAGGCCTCTGGGAGGTAGATTTGGCAGGCAAAGCTTTTGAAAGTTTGGCAGCTTTAGCCCTAGAGAAGGCCTTGATGGACATGGAAGCAGGGGGCCTAGCTGCCCCACGTGCAGGGGTAGAAATGTCCAAAGGTATGGTGTCGGACAATTCCTGAACACTAGCTTCGGTAGGTAGCTCTGAAGCAGACTCAGTCGGGGCCTCTCGGGCTTCGGTGGTCGGAAGTATGGTTTCGGAAGAAGGAAACGCCGAGGACTCTGTTTCGGCCGAAACCAAGACACTCGCGGTAGGCCTAGCCATGGTTTCAGCTGAAACCGCGGGCCGCGAGTGTCGGTCCTTTTCCTTGCGTTTTTTGACCATATGCGTAGTCGGAGTCTCCGACGGCATTTTATAAGCAAAATCGGCTCCAAAAATTCCTCTGCAAACTCCGACCGGCGTCTAAGCGTTCGTCGGTTGAAGGAGGCACAGGCTAAACAGGCCGATACGTCGTGGTCTGGGCCTAAGCAAGGAAGGCAGTAAGAATGGAAATCCTTATGAGGTATTTGTTTCCCACAAGTTAAACAATTATTTACTTTGTCTGACATCGGCTGAGGCAAGAAAGAGTCCCCAATGGGGTACTTAGCTTTTTCGAAGTCTTCGGTAGCTGAAATCACTGGATCTGACCGACCGGCACTTGCGAACCGCTTCTGCTTCGAGCACCGCGCGGCAAGAAAGATTGAGGAAAATGGCGTCGGCTGATGCTTTTATACCCCAGCCGCTCTGACGTCGGGGAAAATGCGACATCAGCCAAGGCCAGACCCAGACTTTGGAATCCGGCCGACCGAAGGGCTGCCTGAGGCTGGACAACCCATATGTTATGACTGCAGATGCATCCTTGAAGGACATCTTCACTCCTCTCATACTGGATGATGAGCAGCTCTAATCTGTGACCCTTCCTGAATTTTAGAGTTCCTCAGTCATGCATGGAGGCAAAGTTCATCAACCCTATGAAGAAACTGCATTTATAACACTTCTCTTCCATTCTTTCAGACATTAACCCATGGCCTCAGGTGAAAACAGGGGCTCAGAAAGACCAGTAAACTGACAGCATCATTTTTATCACTCACCTCTTGTTTAACAACCAGTCATGCAAAAAAGCTTGCAGCGCTGCTGACATTCCACTAATCAAGCTTCTAATGTAGTCTATCCTCACTCAAGAACAGGATCACAACATATTTAAACTCATCTCCATGGGGTAGCTCCTCCACTCTTAGAAGTAGGCAGCAATTTATTTTTTTGACAGAAAAAACATGACTTCTGATTGAATCTGCTAATTTTTTTTTTAATCATCACAAATGTTTCTCACACACTTAAGGCCAAAAGGACATTTTATCCACAAAGTGTCAGTCCTTATATGCTCTCCAAACGTTGACTCGCCCTCTATATTTTAGCCCTAAAACTCAACAGGGAGAGAGATAATACACATTCTTTATGAAGTTCTACACCCATCTCGAACATATCTGGCAATATTGCATGCACACACACACACTCACTTTTGATCGGCAAATACAAGGACCAAATGGTATGCAGCAGCAGCGGCCCTATGACTATATACTGCTCTGGCACCTCCTGTGAAACATTCAGGTTTAAACACACTACCTGATATTTTAATCATAGCAGAGTCCATTGCGAGACAAATGATGCTCTGTTCGCCAGGCTCAATAAGGAGAAAATCATGGTCAGTTGTCTATTAGGGACAAGAATCCGCTAAATCACCCATGGACTCAAGTGCACCACAAGTACCAGTATGACACAGTCATAGCTAATGTGGGTGTAAAATGATGCAAGGCATACCTACCTAAACTATACGAAGAGAGACATTATGCAGCTTTTTGTCTGTTCCCCAGGCTGGTACGTGCCTGAGCAGCATTCCACATTCACCAAGGATGATGTCACAATTTGAACAAAGGATGATAGACTTCAATAATTAGCTTAGCTTCTGGTGTCATTCCAAGGGGATACAACATTTGTCAGCATGGGAGGATATGATCAACAGACCATATTGCTTTGCCAAGGATGGTCTGCACCTGTCCCCTCTAACCGTTTGAATATTGGCTAAACATTGCCCCCCCCCCCCCCCCCAATAGTGTCTTTTTTTAGGCAATGCCAAACTAACAAACCTTCCAATGTAGCAAAAGCAACCCAAGGGGATCTAAAGGTGTTACTGCTCAATGCCTGGAGCCTAAACAAGAGACTCCACTCCCTCTTCAGGTTCTCCTTCCCTAGAGAATGTGAAAATTTCTGCAGTTAATGAGACACAGTTTAAAGACAGAGAGAGCACCCTGGCATGGCTACAATGGCTTCCATATATTCAGAATAGCTACTGCACAGGACAGGACCAAAGGCGTAGTACGTCTCAATCTGCATCAACAAACTCATTTCAAGACTGGTTAAACAGGATGATGTGCTTGAGCTTCTCCATATCCAGATTTCCATAGGCAAAGTACCATACAATGTCCTTGCAAGCTATATGTCACCCTCTATGACCCAAGTAACCCAGATCTCTTACTTGGGCTTGCTGAGACCCTCACCATTAAACTCCAATACATTATTTATGGGCGACTTCAACCACCATACTATAAACCGAGATACTTACATGACCTCAAACTTATAGGTCCAGAGATTCCTTAACTTTGCAAATGAATACCTTAGACCAGATAGTCCATACACCCACTAGGGGTGCAAACATAGTCTACCTTATATTCACAAACATGGAAGAACACTGTACCCCCCTCCCCATGCCCCAGTATCTTAGGTAACCTCAGACCACAAAACTGTATGCTTCATAATACAAATTTATTCTGTGACCCCAGATAACCCCTGTAACATTTAGGAACTATTACAAGGCAATATTATTTTATTATTATTACTATTTAACATTTGTTGACCGGGCTAGTCTAGCTGGATATATGTCCATTTTCAGTAGAGGCCCGGGGAGAAAAGCTCCACAAAGAAAAGACAAAATTCAAAATCAAATTACAGTTACAAAGCATTAAACTTCAGTTACAGATACATTAAAGTTTAGTTAAGATACAATGCAGATAAAATACACCACGTCCCCCATTTTCAAGTTTGAGATTTTTTTTTCATAGAGGGAAGGTATCAAGAAGGAAGAGAGAAATTCCTAGAATAGGGTCTAAGTAAGGAGTTAGAAAAGAGACAAGTTATAGAAGAGAATAAAATCAGGAATAGGAGAGAGTAGTAAAGTGGAAGTTGTGCTTCAAGTAGAGCAGGAAGCAGGTGGGATGTCTGTTAAGTCTAGCTGGGTAAACTAAGTCCAACTTTCAGGTACTGACCTTTAAAGTGTCAATAATACAAGGTGGAATAGCTTAGGAAAAGTTACATGATGATGAAACAGGAGGAGAAAGTATTAGTAAGGGTTGCTACAGGGACAGAGCCAGTGGCCAGTAAGATAAAGTTTAAGTTTCTTTTTGAAAAGTGAAGTAGAGGAAATACAAGTGAGGTCACCAGGAAGTAGGTTCCAGCTTTTTCCCACTGTATAAGAGAAAAGGTAATCTGCTTTATTGTTGGATTTATGTGTAGATACTAATAGTTTATTAGATGAACGAAGGTTAGAAAGCTTTTTATATGGACTGATGAGATTTGTAAGAACTGGTGTTTTATCTGGATAATAAAGGATTTTTTGGGAAATAATTAGTTGCTGAAATAAAAACTGATTGTGCAGTTCAAGCCAACCGAGTTGTTTTAAATTTAAGCAGTGGTGTGTTCTAAATGGGGAGCCGGTAGCAAATCTGGCTATACTGTTATAGGAGATTGTCAACTTGTTGAGGTTAGTTTTAGAGAGATTAGAGTACATAGGTGAGGCATAGAAGAGCGCAGAGATAAGGTGGGTGTGGGCAATGGTAGTTCTGGCTGTAGGAGTGAGGAAGGGCTTGATTTTCTAGAGGGAGCCAAGTTTTTGGTTTACCGATTTTATTGTGGTATTGATATGAGTATCATAGTTAAGGCTGTGGTCAATAGTAACCCCTAAAAGTTTGGTTGTTGTGTCAGGAGATATGACTGCCGTTTTTGGATTTTATAGAGAAGTGAAGTGGGGTAGATTTTTGTGTCAGAGTAAATAGCAGTATTTTGGTCTTTTTAGGGTTGAGGAGGAGACACTGCTGTAAAAAACACTCTTCTACAAGCTCAAAGACATTTTGGGTGAGGGTCTGTAGTTCAGATGGGCTTGTAGCTGAGGAGATTAAAGTGGAATCATCAGCATATTGTATGGTTACAGCTTGGGGGATGCTAGTAGCAAGATCGTTGATAAAGATGGAGAATAGAAGAGGGCCTAAAATAGATCCTTGGGGTACACCAAGGGAGACAGGAAGAGGGGTGGATAGAGTGTTTTCCCAGAGCACTGCCCATTTCCTATTATCTAAGTAAGACTTTAACCACTGTAGTGCTGGAGTGTCAAGTCAGAGTGATTTCAGAAGATTCAAAAGTATATGATGATTAACCATGTCGAATACTTTGGAAAGTTCAATAAAGACAGCAGATGAGAGGATGTTATTGTTACGGTTTTTGTTGATGTGATCAGTAAATGAATGGAGGGCAGTGGAAGTGCTATTGAAGGGGCGAACGCCATGCTGAGAGTGAGCTAATAGGCCATTTATTTATTTAGATTTGTTGACCGGGAGTCTCCGACTGGACACAGAATTGTTTTCAGCAGAGGCCCGGGGAGAAAAGCTCCACATTAAGCATTATTTGCATTATACAGTTAAAAAAAGTACAGTTTTGTACCTACCATAAATGTAGATGTTCGAGGATTCCATTGCTGCAGTCCTAACAATTGGGTATAGTCCGCATCCAGTCGGCCCGAATACCAGAGTATAAGGCTGACGTCGGTCATGGCGCATTAGACTGACGTCAGTACGTCAGGGTACTAATGCGCATGACCGGCGTCCTATCCTCAGTCTTTTCTTGCCCCAGATGTCAGAAGACCCCAAAAAGACAAGGCCCAAAAAACCTGCACCAAAACATGAACAATATATACAAAAATATAAGCAGGTAAACTCACCTACACTACCACCCCTAAACACAGAGGGGAAGGAGGGAGGGTAAATTGGACTGCAGCAATGGAATCCTCGAACATCTACATTTATGGTAGGTACAAAACTGTACTATGTTCTTCGCCTTCCATTGCTGCAGTCCTAACAATTGGGTAGAATCCCAAAGCAGAGGTAAGGGAGGCTGGCAAATCATAAAGAAGCAGGAGCTGACAACATGCCTTGCAAAACAGCTGTGGCAAAACCAGCCCTAGACTTAGAGTAGATAGGAAGGTGATAATGCTTAGAGAAAGTATGCACTGAACTCCAAGTAGCTGCTTCCAAAATATCCTTAGTTGCCACCCCCCGTAGAAATGCTGTTGAAGTGGCAGTAGCCCTAGTGGAATGAGGCCTAATCCCAGCTGGAACCTCCTTGCCATGATGGGAATAACAAAATGCAATGCAAAAGCCAATCCACCTAGAAATAGTTTGTTTTGACACAGGCTTGCCCTGCGAACTCAAAGCAAAAGAAACAAACAACTGCTGAGACTGTCTAAAATCCTTAGTCCTGCTTAAGTAATAACGCAATTGCCTGTGTACATCTAAAGTATGCAAAATCTTTTCCTTTTATTTTGGGGGTCTGCATAAAAAGTAGGCAAATGAATAGTCTGGTTTAAAGCCACACTAGAAACCACCTTAGGCATAAAGGAAGGATTAGTACGTAATGATACCCTATCCTTATGGAAAATCAAAAGGGCTCGACTGCCATAAGGGCCTGCAACTCAGACACCCTTCTTGCAGAAGTAATAGCCAACAAAAAAGCAGTCTTCCATGACAAATATTTCAATTCAGCAGTAGCCGCAGGCTCAAAAGGTTGTAGAGTAAGTTTTTCCAACACAAAATTGAGATCCCAAGCAGGAGTAGGAGCTCTATTGGGGGTCTTATATTCTTTGCCCCTCTAAGAAACTGCTTGAACAAAGGATGTGAAAACAAAGGTGGGTCACAATCATAGTGAGCAGAAATTGCTGCAGCATGAATCTTAATAGAAGAGAAGGACAACCCTTTGTCCAATAACTCGGTAAGATATTGAAGAGCCACACTCAAATTAGGCTCAGAAATCTCCAAATTCCTTGCTGCACTCCAAAATAAAAATCTCTTCCATTTTGCTGCGTACACTCTCCTTGTACTAGGTCGTCTAGCTTCCATAATCACATTTAAAACTAGTTGAGGAAGTTGAGACCTGCTGTGTTTCAACACAGAATATGCCAGGCTGTTAGATGAAGAGAGTGAAGCTTGACATTGAGCAGATGACCGTCCTCTTGAGACAACAGATGAGGAATCAGAGGTAAAGGCCATGGAGGCTTCTTTACCAGACTCCGTAGTAGTGGGTACCAGTGTTGCCGAGGCCAATCTGGAGCTATCAAAATCATCCTTGGCCTGTCTTGTCTGACCTGTAATAGCACCTTTGGAAGAAGAGGCAGAGGTGGAAAGGCATACACATGAAGATTTTCCCAACTGAAAGACAGAGCATCCACTTTCCAAGCTGTGTGATGAAACCCCTTTGTGCAATACTTTGGCAGCTGGTGGTTTAGTGGAGAAGCGAACAGATCTATGTCTGGAGTTCCCCATGACACTGTCAATGTCTGAAATACATGAAGATCCAGTTTCCACTCGTGGGGATCCATGATTTGTCTGCTTAACACATCTGCTAAGGAGTTCTGTGCTCCTGGCAGAAACCTTGCCTGAAGAGTTAGTTGCAAGCTTAGCGCAATCTCCCATAAAATCATTGCTTGCCTGCATAGAGGATAAGAATGTGTTCCCCTTGCTTGTTGATGTACCACATGACAGTTGTGTTGTCTGTTAGAATCAACACCTGTCCTGGAAGAAGTAACTCCTTGAAAGCCAGTAAAGCGAACTGGACTGCTAACATCTCCTTCATGTTGATATGTAGATGCTGAAGTCTGGCAGGCCACTTGTCTTGTATCCACTTTCCATTTAGATGAGCTCCCCAAGCAATGTCCGAGGCATCTGTCGTTAAAATCTGACTCGCCTCTGGCCGGGTCACAGAGAGTCCCTTGTTTAGGTGACATTCCTGAGCCCACCACAAAAATTCCCTTTGAAGGCAAGGTATTATGGGAATGACAGTGTCTAAATCCTGGCAGTGCTGTGTCCATACATTTTTGAGATACCATTGTAACTTCCTCATATGCAGTTTGGCATTGGGAAGCACCAGAATACAAGATGCCATGAACCCTAATGCTTGAAGGACTGTCCCTGCAGTCAGCACGGACCGATGAGATAGATGATGGAAGTAAAGTGATAGACTCATTTGTTTGTCCGGGGTTAAAAAGGCCATCTGGGCTGCTGTATTCAGTCTCACACCCAGAAAGCACATGTCTTGAGAGGGTACTAGACTGGACTTTATTTCGTTCACAGAATACCCTAGGCATCTTAGCACTGCTATAACATATTCCAGATGCTGTAGAAGGTCTTCCTTTTCTTGAGCCAGAATCAGGCAGTCGTCTAAGTAAGGATAGATTTGAATTCCTCGTAGCCTGAAGTAAGCTATCACTGGAGCCAGAACCTTGGTGAATACTCTGGGCGCAGTAGATAAGCCAAAGGGCAATGCAGAGAACTGATAATGAGAATCTCCAGCTCGAAACCGCAGATACTTCCTGCAACTTAGCTTGATAGGCACATGAAGGTAAGCTTCCTTGAGATCTAAAGTTACCATCCAGTGATCTTTGCCCAGCAGAGGCAAAAGCTGTTGTAACGTCAACATCTTGAACTTGGGAATGTCCAGATAAGTGTTGAGGAGAGATAAATCCAAAATTGGTCTCCACGTGTTCCCCTTCTTTGGTACTAGGAACATGCGGAATAAAATCCTAGGCCCCTTTCTGATACAGGGACTGGCTGAATGGTCCCCATTTTGAGTAACTGAGAAACTTGCTTGTGAGCCTCTTTTCTTTGTGGAGGAGGAACGTCTGGCATGCCTTTGAAAGGGGGCATTGTATGGAAATAAAACCTGTAACCGTGGTGAATAATGTCCAACACCCATCTGTCTTGAGTAATTAAATCCCAAATTTCTTTGAAAAGAGACAGTCGTCCTCCCAAAGGAGCTGCCAGACGAGAATCTACTGGCAGCTGAAAAGGCAGGTCATTGGGTCTGCTTACGAAAGGACTGACCCCTGCCCTCACCAGAAGTCTGAGCAGGTGAACTCCTGTTCTAGACCTAAAAGAACCTTGAGCCCTGCCCCTACCACGTCTAGACCTACCCCTAGACTGGGAGTCATAAGCAGGATAAGTCCACCCCTTAGCAGGCCAATTTCTACTAAACTTCGGTGGCTGTACCTGCAAAAATCCTTAACAGTTTGCATAGATTTAGCTTTGTCCTCCATTTTCTTTAAAACTGCTTCCACAGGCGAACCAAACAACACATCAGACTGTAAAGGTGCATCCAAAATCCTTGTCTTAACATGCTCAGCCAAATTCTGATCCCTTAACCAGGCATGCCTGCGAAGAACCGAACTAGTGGCAGCCACCCTCGAGGAGGCCTGCACAGCATCAAAGCCACATTGCAAAGAATGCTTGCCCACTTGTTCAGACACATAAACCAAATCCAGCAACTCTTTACACTCAATACCTTCCGCCAAAGCATCCACCTTAGACTTCAATTGAGAAAGGAGATAATTTTGATATTTCAGCATGTGGAACTGACAATTCAATGCTCTCATGGCTAGAGTGGAAGAAGTATACAGTTTCTTACCCCACCTATCCAAAGCCCGAGCCTCCTTGTCAGTGGGAACAGGATTTCTAACCACAGAGGCTTTAACACCTTTAGGCCCCTGAGAAACAGTTTCTGGGTCCGCCCTAGGACTCTTAAACAAATACTTATGAGCTTGGGCACCCTATAGTACCTATGAGGTTTAACAGGAGCAGCCGGCAAAGAATCCGGGTTCAGCGAAGCCTCTGCAAAAACATCTTCCACCACAGTCAACACAGGAGGTATAGCTAAGGGCCTATGCTGGGGTAAAAACAAGAATTCCCTAAGCCTCTTCCTGGAATCAGAGTAATCCTGGCCTTCCCATTTAAAGTGCTCCCTCATGGAATGCAGAGTCTCTGAAAATGAAAAATCCTCAGGAGGAGAAGCCGAAGGAGTGGCATCATCCACATCAGAATCAGAATAAGGAGGATACTCCTGTAAATCATCCGCAGAGGACACAGAAGCCTCTGAACCTTGTTCAAAACTGGCAAACTCCGGCTCCACCCTAGGCCTCTTAGCAGGAGGGCCCATAGAACCTCTAATCATAGTAATCAAATCTTCTGCCATTTCAAGCATATGTTTCTTAGGTACAGAACCCGAAAAGCTAGGAGAAGCCCCCACTGAAGCTGAAATTGGCCTACCTCTAAAAGAAGCTTTAGCAACAGAAGGAGAGGCTCTAACAACTGTGGGAAAAGAGGGAAGAATAGGCACCTGAGAAGCCCCTTCAGCCTGGCCTGCCTCCTGAGATGGGACATCCTGTAACAGTAAAGTTTCTCAAACACTAACCTGGCACAGTCTAACCTCCTCTTAATAGTGCGTTTGTTAAACCTAGCACAAGAGCGGCAACCAACAACGTCGTGCTCAGGCCCTAAACAAGGTATACACAAAGTATGGAAATCCTTATGCGGTATCTGTTTCCCACAAGAAATACAGTTATTCACTTTTTCTGACATCCGTTAAATACTGAGGCAAGAAAAAACCAAAATGTTCCCAACGGGTACTTAGCCAACTCTGATTCGGTCTGAAACTCCGGTTTCGGAAATATCTCAGAACGCCAACCTGCACTCGCAAAACTGCTTCTGCATCGGACCACGCGGCAAAAAAGACTGAGGATAGGACGCCGGTCATGCGCATTAGTACCCTGACGTACTGACGTCAGTCTAATGCGCCATGACCGACGTCAGCCTTATACTCTGGTATTCGGGCCGACTGGATGCGGACTATACCCAATTGTTAGGACTGCAGCAATGGAAGACGAAGAACATCATAGCATTTAAATATAGACATTAGTTAAGTTAAGGGCGCAAGACAAGAAGAAAACAGATGCAAAACAGATGTAAAGCATAATACAATTTTAAAATATGGTGACATATACTAAACATGGTTACAAATGTAGTTGAGATTCATCAGTGAACAACTGATACAATCTGTTTTTGAGGTACATAACAGCCATTAGCAGTTGTTGCTACAAGAAGTTAGTATTATGTGGTAGGTAGCTGGGAACATGAGTAGCCAAGCTGGGTAAGAGTAGGTTGTTGATAGGGGGCTGAAAGAGTTAGTGGGTGGTATTAGACGGGGGGTTGCAAGGGCATATCTGGCAAGTTTTGAAGTGTGATTTTAGTAAGGATTTAAAGTGGGTGCAAGAAGTTACAGAGGTAATTGAGGATGGGAGGAAGTTCCAGAGTATGGCTATAGTGCAGGAGAATAATGCTTCTCCAGCAGAGTTAATGGCTCTTGTGACCTGTAGGAGGTTTTTGTGGCTGGATCTTAGTGGTCACGTGGTTATGTAGGGTTGGAGTAGATTCTGGAAGGATAGGACTTTTAGTGGTTGGTTTATTAGTTTGTGAGTGAGTGTGAGTTGGTACCATTGAAGGAGGTGGGGGAGCTCTAGCCAGCCCAGTTCTGCTAGTGAGAGGCAGTGGTGAGTACGGTAGGAAGCCCCTGTGGCGAATTTGGCGATTTTGTTGTAGCAGGTTTCGAACTGATTTAGATTGCATTGTCTAAGGTTAGTAAATATTGGAGAGGCGTAGAGTAGGGTAGAGATAATATGAGAATTTGCTACCGAAATTTTAGCTGCTTTAGTAAGTAGTTGCTGATTTCTATATAATGCTCCTAGTTTTTTGTGCACTTTTTTAATGGTCATGGAAATGTGAATGTCAAAGTTCAGTTTATTGTCTATTTCGACTCCTAGTAATTTGGTGTGTTCTGTAGGATGGATGGTGGTGTTGTCTTTTGCTGTGATGTTAAAGTGAAAGCTGTCTAGGGTAAGTTTTGTGGGTTGGAAGATTAGTAATTTTGTTTTGTTTAGGTTGAGTATTAGTTGGGTATCGGATAACCAAGTTTCAGTAGAAGAAAATGCTTCCTGTGTGACTTTTTGCAGTTCTGGTAGGGAGTGGGCTGTGCAAATGATGGTCGAGTCATCTGCGTATTGTATGAGTGTGCCATGTGTTGTGGCTGAGGTTAGATTATTGGTGAAAACAGAGAAGAGTAGGGGTCCCAGGATGGACCATTGGGGAACTCCTATGGAGACTGGTAGTTGGGGGATAGGTTGTCCTGACAAACAACTGCTTGTTGGCGGTCAGATAGGTAACTCTGAAACCAGTTGATGATTAGTTGAAAGACGGATAGGTTATTGAGAAGAGAGATGAGTTGTTTGTGTGGGACCATGTCGAAAGCTTTAGAGAGGTCTAGGAAGGCAGCTGAGGACAGATAACCTGCATTTTTATTTTGTAGGATAGTGTTAGAGAAAGAGAGTAAGGCGGTGGTGGTGCTATGGTTAGGTCGGAAACCATGTTGTGTGTTGGAGAGGAGGTTGTTAGCAAGGAGGTGATCTGAGACTTGAGAATTAATGCATCTCTCTAGTATTTTGGAGAGTGGTGAGAGAATAGCTATGGGGCAGTAACTGGTTAGATCTATGGAGGGGCCTCCTTTGTGTAGGGGAATTATGTGTGAGACTTTCCATAGTGTAGGAACATAACTTTCTGACCAAGATCTGTTAATCAAGAGTGATACGGGGTAGGCTAGAACGTCAGCTGCAAGTTGAATGTATTCACCTGGGAGGTTGTCTGCTGCTAATCTGGTGATTTTAAGTTTAGTTAGTAGTTGTTTTATTTTGGAGGTAGGAAGAGGAGAGAAAGAGAAGCTAGTTGGGAGATTGTTAGTTCTAGTTGATGGTGTGGGCTTATGGGGGTGGTTTTGTCGTCTAGCTAGTGACAGTATGGTTTGTGTGAAGTGATTGTTGAAAGAGGTAGCAATATTTTCGGAGGAGTGAGTTAAGTTAGCAGTGGGTGTACTTACTTTACCTGGGTGGAGGATGGAGTTTGAGGACCAGAATTGTTTGGGGTTATGTTGGGAGGAGATAAGGGCAGACTTGTAGCATTGGATTTTGTCCTGTTTTATAAGCTTTTTGGTTCTATTGCATAGTTCTAGGAATTTTTGCCTAGTAGAGGGGGTTTTGGTTTTGCGCCAGTTGTCCCACACTTTATCCCTGTTTTTCATTTCAGACTTCGTGCTTTTTTGTAGCCATGTGGATTGTTGGGCTCTAGTTCGGGAACATCTTATGGGGGGGTGTGGTAATTAAGGATGCTTAGGAATGTTTTATTAAAGTAGTCAACTGCATCATCTAGTTTGAGGTATTTTAGAGGTTGCCAGTTTCAATCTTTTAGGGATGAGCTGAATGAGAGAGGGTTGAAGTTAGTTTTTTTGCATATTTGACAGTAGATTATGCGTTTTGCTTTATAAAGGTGTTTTCTTAGTAAGAAGCTTGGGGAGTGATCACTGAGGCTGTCAGATAAGCCGCCTGCTATATATGACTGGGGGCTCTTATTGACTAGTATCCAATCAAGGGTAGTGTGCTTGTTGGAGTTATTTATCCTAGTAGGTGACTGGACTAGTTGGGTGAAGCCATGAAGATTTACATGATAGGTTGGGTGGTTGCTAGAGCAGGATTGCCAGTCAGTGTTGAAGTCTCCTAGAATTAAACTTTCTTTGGGTAGGTGATGGGTAGTCCAGCTGAGGCGGTTTTCAAGTGGAGGGATGTTGTGGCCAGGTGGGAAGTAGCAACCTATTATGTTTAGGGTTTTATTTTGGTTTATTTTAAGGTTGGTATATATTATTTCTTCCTTACCTATTTGGGGAGCTGCTAACTTTAAGATCTGGATGTCTAGATGCTGCTTAAATATTATAGCTATACTACCTCCTTTTTTGTTTAGTCGGTCTATTCTTAGTATATTGTAACCAGTAGGGAGGATTTGCTCATTAGTAATGTGTGGTTTTAACCATGTTTCTGTAAGGGTCACTACATCAGAGGAGTAAAAGTCTATGGTGGCATGGAATTCATGCACCTTGTTGCATATACTTCTAATATTTAGGCTTATCAGGAGGAGGTTGGTTGGCTTTCTATTGGCTGTGATTTGGGAGATGTGGTTTGTAGTCTGATTATGAGGGGAGGGGTTGGAAATAGGGGGACCAGGATTAGGATGGATGTCTCCACTGAGTGCTAGGCTGGATATGGATGAGATTATTAGTTTTATCAATTTCTGTATATGCTTGCTTATAAGGGAAGTTTTTTGATTGTGTTCTGTGGGCAACAGGTATGGTGTTAGGGTTATGTTAGGTTGTGGGATTGTTTTTAGTTTAGGTATTGTGGTTTGTAGTCTATATAGAGGATGTATTGGGAAGGTTTTTGACCTGCTGAGAGAGTAGTAGAATAGAGTTGGGATATGAATGGTGGTGTGTGTGTGTGTGTGTGTGTGTGTGGTGGTACAGTGGTAGTGGTTGAGTGCAGGAATGGTGGAGGTTTGGTAAGATGTGATGTATGCAATAAGTGCGCATGCAGTGAGTATAGGTATGGTGTGCTTGTACATATTAGCTGGGATAGGAGCTAGGAGGGATAGTAGTGAGAAGTTGTAGGAGGAAGTATAGGTGTGGTGATGTTATAAGGTTGAAGGCTGGGAGGGGTTACTGTTTGTAATAAAGGTAGGGCCACTGGGGGTGGGTGGGAATTGGGGGAAGGGAGGGGGAGCGTAGTGGGCAACAGATGAAGGAAGACTATCAGTAGATTTATAGGTTATAATGAAAAGGGCTGGCCCTGATTAGGCTGCAGTTGTTATTGTGGGGAGGGGGAGGATCAGAATAGACCAGAAAAGTGGTGGATAGTAATAGTATGATGAAAAGGGCTGGCCCTGATTTCACAGATATGCAAGTCTACAGAAACAATAAGAAAAGGCAGTAGGTACTTTGACTTGCTTGTTTTGCATACCTGTCTTACTTGAAATAAAATAAGCCAATTTTACCAAGGAGTTAAGTGGAAATTAGAAGACCAGAATTTATAAGAGAAAAGGTTTAGTAGAAGTAGAGAAACAGCAGAGCATACAAATAGTACAGCATCTAAAGACAGATTACAGTTAGAAGTACAGAATGGGGGGCAGTTAGTGCTCTGAAACAATAAGAAAATCAGTAGGTACTTTGGACTTGTTTGCATACCTTTCTTTTGAAATAAAACAAACACTTGTAACCAAGAGTATGTGGGATTTAGAAAGACCACAAGTTATAGGGGAAAGGGTTTAGTAATACTAGAAAAAACAGCAGGGCTTTCAAATAGTTGAAACAGCTTGCAAAGGGAGACTGCTGTTAGGAAGTACAGTATGGGGAGGGGCAAACTAATGTCCGTGATGGAGTGCTTTACTTAAAAATAGAAATTAAACTTTTAAAAACACACTCCTAGGAAGTAACTGTCCGCTCACCTTGGTGAATCCGAGCACCATAAAATTATTCAAAGCACAATGGTTTAATCCAAGCACAATAAAGTTTATTCCACAGTTCTTTAACAAAATTCTACAGCAAGGGTAATGACCTCCAAAATCCCAACAGTAAAGTAAGCGCTTTCGTCTGTAACCATACCAGACTTTATCAAACTGTTGTATTTCCCTCCTCTTTACACTTATATACACTTGTGTTCTTAATTAGTATCCAATTAACATTTAAAAATACAGTTCACTAAAAATTATTCAACTATATATATATATATATATATATATATATATATATATACACTCAGGAAGTATGTTAGCAGGACAACAATACACCTAAGGTATATACCTAGAAGAATACCGTGTGTGGACTAAAAATAAAAACATGGACATTACTTCAATAATTCACATTCTAAATTACAGTTTTCTAGCTCTCTGTTTTAACACACAATTTATGAACACACATATGCTATGGAAACAAACAAAAACAATGCCCTTTTTAAACATTCAGAAACATGTCCTAATTTCACTAGTTTCAAGTTCGGTATACTGGAGATAGTTAAAAGGAACATTAGAGGAGGTGATTGGGGGAATGAGTTAGAAACTAGGAAACTGCATTGGCAGTTGACCCTAAATGCAACAGAATCCCCAGGTATTAATGAATATTTATCCCTATGGCCAGTGCTAAAACAGAGAGCTAGAAAATTGTAATTTCGAATGTGAATTATTGAATATCCATGTTTTTATTTTTAGTCCACACACATAGTATTCTTCTAGGTATATACCTTAGGTGTATTGTTGTCCTGCTAACATACTTCCTGAGTGTATATATTTTTTTAATAATTTTTAGTGAACTGTATTTTTAAATGTTAAATGGATACTAATTAAGAACACAAGTGTATATAAGTGTAAAGAGGAGGGAAATACAACAGTTTGATAAAGTCTGGTATGGTTACAGACGAAAGCGCTTACTTTACTGTTGGGATTTTGGAGGTCATTACCCTTGCTGTGGAATTTTGTTAAAGAACTGTGGAATAAACTTTATTGTGCTTGGATTACACCATTGTGCTTTGAATAATTTTATGGTGCTTGGATTCACCAAGGTGAGCGGACAGTTACTTCCTGGGAGAGTGTTTTTAAAAGTTTGTTTTTTTATCTACAATCCTGGTGCTCGAGTATTTTGCAGTGTTAAAAATAGAAATTAAACAAGGACTAGCAATTAATTTTGTCTGAAGGATAAAAATAGAAGTTATGTTCTTACCATAACGTTCCATGTTAGTTGTCTTCTTCTCGCCTTCTTTCTTGCTGGATGGGTTCGGAGCCGACCTCGGCTCCGACTCGGCCACTCTAAAAGCTCGAGAGTTGGTTCCACCGGCTCGAGTCTCCCCTTATATCCCACAATGCTAGGCGGTATTACCTCAGATCTCGCTTGTAAGTTATGCCCAGCCAAAAATAACTCCAGAACCACTGGAAAAGGGAAAAACCCACCTCTATAAAAGGAAGGGAAGAAGGTGACCTGAAAACCTGATGAAGGAATATATGCACAGAATAGCATATACCTATATACAATAGAGGTGGTAGAAAGAGAGGTCACAATCAAACTCCTCTAGGTCTGTCCAGGCTAGGGGGAAGGAGGGTGGGACGCAAGAAAGAAGGCGAGAAGAAGACAACTAACATGGAACGTTATGGTAAGAACATAACTTCTATATGTTAAGTTGTCCATCTCGCCTTCATTCTTGCTGGATGGGACCGTCCTAGCACCTTGTCCCGGGTAGCCTATCGGAACAGACTCTTGAGAACAGTGGAACCAAAGTTAGCTCTATGTCTAGAAGCTAAATCCAACTTATAATGAGAAATGAAAGTGTGAGGAGTAGCCCAAGTAGCCGCTGCACAAATGGTGTCAATAGGCAGCCTGTCTTGGAAGGCTATAGAAGTAGCCAAAGCTCTGGTGGAGTGGGCCTTAGGTTTGTTAGGCAGCTTTTGGTGTCTAATTTCATAAGCAAAGGAAATCAGAGATGTTAGCCATCTGGAGAGTGATACCTTGAAACTGAAAGTCCCTTTCTGCCTTCTGCATAAGAGACAAACAACTGGTCAGTTTTCCTGATCTGTTTGGTTCTATCCAAATAATACCTTAACTGACGATGAACATCTAGCCAATGCAATTTTTGTTCAGACCTGTTAGAAAAGTTAGGGAAAAACACAGGAGGGTCAATGCTTTCATTTAGGTTAGGCGCAGTGCCTACTTTAGGTAAAAGGATGGATTGGTTCGTAAGGACACCCTGTCTTTATGAAACAATAGATACGGTGGTCGACTGCTGAGTGCATGAAGTTCTGAGACCCTTCTAGCTGAAGTAATGGCTACCGGAAAGAGAGTCTTCCAGGATAGCAATTTCAATGAACAGGAAGCTGCAGGTTCGAAAGGGGGAAGAATCAAAGATGTGAGAACTAAATTAAGGTCCCAAGGAGGAGGAGGATTTCTTATAGGAGGTCTCAGAAGAAAAACTCCCTTCAAAAAAGCTTTGCAAAGCTTGTGAGACATGATGGCAGAATCTGAAATGCCCACATGAAAGTTAGAAATAGCTGCCAATTGAACTTTAAGAGTAGAAGGAGATGAACCTGCATGGAAGAGTTCAGCTAGAAAATCAAGGACTATTTGGATGGAAGCAGTGAAAGGATCTATGTCCCTTCCTTGAGCCCAATAGGCAAAACGTTTCCACTTACTAAGATAAATCTTCCGAGTGGAAGATTTATGGGAAGCTATCAAAATATCTCGAACAGAGTGAGATATTTGAGGAAGCCTGGCTAAGGTTGGAATTGGAGGAACCAAGCAGTGAGGTTCAGAGAGGGGAGGGAGCGATGTAACTGACCCGATTGATGGATCAAAAGATCTGGAACTAGGTCCAGATGCCAAGGTTGCTCCAACAGAAATTGATGTAAAAGGGGAACCAAACCTGTCGAGGCCAGTAAGGAGCAATGAGGATCAATGAGGCCTTCTGAGCGATAGCTTGCTGTATCACTTGAGAGATTAGTGGGAAGGGAGGAAATGCATACAGAAGTCCCCGGGGCCAAACTTGGACTAGAGCGTCTCTGCTGGGCTGACCTGGTAACGGGAATAGGGTGAAATAATCTCTGCACTTGCTGTTTTGGGGAGTAGCAAAAAGGTCGCAGCAAGGCTGACCCCACTTGAGAAAAATTTTCTCCAGAATAGAATCTTTCAGAGACCACTCATGAGGCATGAGTATAGCTCTGCTCAACTTGTCCGCGATTAGATTGGACTTCCCGGGGATGTGCGTTGCTATCAGAAACCGCTGAGAAGAAATCGCCCATTGCCACAGTCTGAGTGCTTCTCGACATAGGGGATAGGACCTGGTTCCGCCTTGTTTGTTGATATACCACACTACAGACATATTGTCCGTCTGGATTGCTATCCCTCCCAAGGGAAGAGAGTCTTGAAGGGCTTGCAACGCTAAAAGCACTGCTCTCATCTCTAGAACATTTATATGCAAGTGGCATTCGTCTGGTTGCCATATGCCCTGGACTGTTCTGCCCTGATAATGCCCCCCCCACCCGATCAGGGAGGCGTCCGTTGTCAGAGTAGCAACCGGAGGGGAAGGAACAAAGGGTCTTCCAGGAAGAGCTGAGGGAAGAAATCCACCAAAGAAGATGATTCTTGCATGCTTGCGTAATCATAATGGTGTGGGACATCGGAAGTTGCTGGTACGACCATTGTGTGAAGAGCATCCATTGAAGGATTCTCATGTGGAATCTGGCTAATAGAAGTAGAGGGATAGCAGCCGCCATAATCCCCTGTACTTTCAGAACTAATCTGGCTTTGACTCTGTTGCTGTGGAAGAGAAGGAGACCAGTTTGTATGTCTGCTATTCTTTGGTCTGTTAGTCTCAGACATGTTGACTGTGTCTAGATTTACGCCTATGAAGGTAATAGCGACAAGGCGACAAAACAGACTTTTCGCAATTTATTGAGATGCCTAACTTTTGACAAATGCGAAAGGTGTAGTCTCTGGCCATTAGAAGAAGATGCTTGGTAGGAGCTGTGAGGAGCCAGTCATCCAAATATGGAAACACCTGGAATCCTTGACGTCTCAGGTGAGAAGCTACCACTGCCATGCATTTGGTAAACACCGGGGCAGTGGTGAGACCAAAGGGCAGGGCTCTGAATTGAAAGTGACTGGTTCCCAGCCGGAAGCGGAGAAATCTCCTGGAGCGTCTGTTCATTTTTATATGATAGTACGCATCCTGGAGGTCTATAGAGCACATCCAGTTTTCCTTTCCCAAAAGGGGTAGGATGGATTGTAGCGTGACCATCCGAAATCTTGTTTTCTTGACCGACTTGTTCAAAATACTGAGATCCAAAATGGGTCTCCAGTCCCCTGTTCTCTTTGGAACCAAAAAGAATTTGGAGTAGATTCCGGATCCTTGCTGGTCTGCTGGCACTGGCTGAATGGCTCTTTTTGCAAGCAACTTTGAAATTTCCAACGCTGCTTGATCCCTTTGAGCGGGTGGAACATCTGGAAGGGATTTTTTTGATTGATTTGGAATACGAAAGAACGGAATGGAATAGCCTTCGGAAATGATGGACTGTACCCACTTGTCTTGAGTTAGGGATCGCCAGGCTTCTGGGTACAGTGACAATCTTCCCCCGACTGCCTCCGAAGGTGGACAGTCAGGCAACACCTCAGGGATGCTGGAAGGGCTTATCGGAAAAAGTTTCTCGATTGCCCTGGTTCTGCGGACCCCCCCTGCCTCTAGGGCGACGTCTACCATTATTGTTCCCCCCTCTGCCTCTGGAGGGGAACCGACTCTGTACGTCAGGCAAAGTCCCTTGAGATTGTTTGCGGAACCACATTTCCCCACTTTTCTGGCCTTTGGGGTAAGGCCTAGAAGGAGTAGAAAAACAGACTCCGACGGCAGAAAGAGTTTTGCCATCTGTCTCGCACCTCGTCAAGGTTTCTTTCACTTGAGGACCAAAGAGAGATGATCCATCAAACGGGGAATTAGTGAAAGACGTTTTAAAGGGTCCATAAAATTGCATAACCGCATCCAGGCATGCCGGCGTAAGGCAACACCTGTCCCTGCGGCTCTGCTCGCTCCATCAGCCGCATATGAAAGGAGGCGCATGGAGGAGTTAGCTATAGAATTTAGGGTAGCCAGCTGAGCGTTCATCTTGTCCTGAAAACCCGCAACTGCAGGATCCTTCAACATGTCACTCGCTTCCTTGATCAAATCTCTTTGAAGACGAGTGAAATGGCATAGGTAGTTCAGCGAACGCATAGCAAAGGTCGCTGATGAAAACATCCACTTCCCGTACCTGTCCATAGACCTAGATTCCTTGTTAGGAGGATGGACAGGCACCGAAGGATCAGCTAGTTCCTTCTTAGTGGCAGCAGCTACCACCATAGCATCCACAGAAACTCCCTTGGTCAGAAATTGCTTATCTGCTGGTGCTGTGATAAACTTTGAAGGTCTCCTGGGTGTGGGGTCCACTGAGTCAGGAGCCGTCCAAGCCTTTTTTGCTACCACCTGCATGAGGGGGTCAAAGGGGGGGGACACCCAGGAGGTGGAAGGGCGAGAGCCAAACGCCTCAAGATACACAGATTCATCCTCCGAAGGGTTAAGGGCTGGCCAATTTCCCCTCTGTTTCAGGATTTCTAGAATGTCTGCAAAGGAGACATCTTCAGAAGGGGAACGGGGGGAACCTTCGGAATCCTATAAATCTGTGTCAGAGGTGACAGACTCAGGTGAGTCTATGTGCTTCCTCTTACACTTTCTCTTCCTAGGGGGCTCCCCTGCCAATTCAGGAGAGGCCTCAGAAGAGGATGAGATCCCCACAGGGGATTCTTGAGGAGCTGGCTCTCTGCGGTCTGGGATGAGGGAGTGAGTAGATATAACCTGAGGCACCGAAGAGGGAGGGGCGGACGGAGCCGACTGTGGAGTTGAACCAGGTTCCAACACACTCCGCATGACCTCGAACGCACCCCTGTCAGGCAGAGCCAGAGGTCCCCGCTCCGAAAAGCTGAGAACCCCCCTCGGCTCTGAGGCCGATGTCGGAGCCGAACTCACCAGCGCCGAGGCACCGAGAGGGAGAGCGGGGTCGGACAAGGGTCCGATGCCACTCACCCCCTTGGAGCCGACGAGGGAAGTCCGGCGCCGAGATTCTTCAAAGGAAGAAATCGGAGCCGACGACGGAACCAAAGACAATTGTATCGGCTCCGACGCTACCACAATCTCGGTTCCGAAACGCCCCGGCTCCGAGCTCAAAGGAGTCGGAGGAGGAACATTTTGAGGGATAGGGTCAAGCATCGACTGATGAGTCGGGCTCTGAAGCATTTGGGCCAGTGCCTCGGACTTAAGAAGTCGACTCACTACCCTCTGAAGGTCATGATCCGAAAGCCTCGATGACCTAGAGGAGTGAGATCTATGGCTCCGTTCAGACAGCAAGGGAGACGCTGGAGCCGAATGAACGGAGCCAAGGGACGGTGACCTAGACCTCTTTCTAGATGTCAGCTCCGATGGTCTGATAGGAGCCGACACAGGAATTTCCAATGCCTCGGCTCCAGCCGGAGCCGAGGGAACCACAGAAGCTGCAGTCTGAGACTCATCGGCTCCAGCCGGAGCCGATGTAGCAGTAGGTTTCGAAGCCTTAGGCCTCGACTCAGAAGCTGGAGTCGAGGACCTAGAAGCCTTAGAGGGTTTGCCCGAAGTAGCAGTAAGGGAACCCTCAGGCTTAAGCAAACCTCTTAAAATGAGTTTGTTTTTTCTTTCCTGCAGGACTCTAGGGCTGAAGCCATGGCATACAGCACAAGAGTCCTGCAGGTGTAAAGGTCCCAGGCAGTACACACAAGAAGTGTGACCGTCTGTCATAGACATTTTCTGACAGCACGAGTCACACTTCTTGAAGCCTGAGACCTTCGAATCCTTGGACATTACAAGGAACAAGTGCAACCAAACACACCGATTACACTATACACAAAATAACAATAACTTAAATTAAATAAAATTACTCTAGTTTAATAAGAGTCCCTACAGAAAAACACACACACTCCAAGGGAATGGGAGGGCCCGAAGGCCTAAGGGAAGAACTATAAGTTCTTCTGGTAAAAAAAGGATGAAGAACAAGGAGGAAGGGATAAAACCTTTAAAATAAGGGGAAACTGATTAGAAAACTAATTTTAAAGGGTTTTATGAACTTTTTAAAAACTATTTCCTACACTAACCTGAAGCCGGTGAAGCAACACGTCTCGATAGCTGTAGCGGCAAACGAGATCTGAGGTAATACCGCCTAGCATTGTGGGATATAAGGGGAGCCTCGAGCTGGTGGAACCAACTCTCGAGCTTTTAGAGTGGCCGAGTCGGAGCCGAGGTCGGCTCCGAACCCATCCAGCAAGAATGAAGGCGAGATGGACAACTTAACATCATACTTTTTGTATATTTTGAAAATAACACTCATTCCAAGGTTGCTTGGTTCTGTTAAAGAGCACTGCAGGCAAATAGATCAAACTTGGCTTGGTGGGGATCCATGGAAAGTAGACTTACAATGATTTAGGAGAAGGTGGTCAAGTAGTTGGTGGTGGATGCATTTTTCCATGATTTTTGTTATGGAAGAGAGTAGGGCAATTGGACAAAAGTTGGAAAGTTCTGTTGAGTTGCCACCCTTATGAAGGGGGATAATATGTGAGATTTTCCAGATGGATGGGATGGTACCTTCTTTTATGGTTCTGTTAATTAGGATTGAGATAGGGTAAGCAATAACTTTGGCTGCAATTTAAAGATACTGAGCAAGTAGAAGGTCCGCTGAGGGGGTAGAGGGTTTGAGTTTTGTAGTAGGGTACAGATGAAGGATGTAGGGACAGGTTGGAATTGGAAAGTGGGTGGAGATGTAAAGGAGGAGGGGGATGGATTAGTGGATACAGGAGGTAGTGAGTTGGCAAGAGAGTGGATAGCTTCAGTAAAGAAGTTGTTGAAGGAGTCAGCAATTTGTTTGGGAGTGTCTTGGGTGATACCAGAAGGGGTGGGTGTCTTAGAGCTGCCTGGATGAAGGAGTGTATTGATCCCTGACCAGAATTTCTTTGGGCTTTGGTGGTTGTTTTGCTGGAGTTGAAAGAAGATTTTTTTTTTTGTCTAATAGTATAGATACTTTAGTAGAGTTTCTAAGCTGTTTAAATGTTATATGATCAGATGGGTCCTTAGAAGCATGCCATCTTGACCATAATTTGTTTCTCAACAACATTTTATGTTTAGTTTCTTTTGTAAGCTAAGGTGCAATTTTGGTCCTATTCCTAAGGGTACGGGGAAGGGGTGTGGAAGTTGAGGATTTCAAGGAAGTTAGAATTCTTACTATTAAGTGATAACCTGCCAAAAATTTCAAGCCCTCCCCACCAAAAAAAAAAAAAAAGAGAGAACACAGCCACCTATGCATTATTGTTCACAGAAACCCTGTACAATCATGTCAATAAATGCATGGACACAGTTATGCCTACCAGAAATAAGACCAAAACTAACAAAAAAAAAAAACAAAATCACCCTGGTGGAATCTGGAGAAACATGTTGTACGACAAAAGAAAAAAGTCATAGCAGAGATTAGGAAGTGCTATGCTCAACATGATAAACTCACTCTCATCAATCTAAGCAAACAAGAGGGCAAATTAAATTTACTAAAGCCAAATCTGAAGCAAAGATTGGATCTCAGGTAAAAGACAACTACAAGGCTTTCTTTAACTATGTCCAAAATCTCAAAGGCAGTACACAAAAGTGTGCAGAACAGACTGTAAAATACAGCCATCTACACGGAGCCAGAAGACAGAGCAAATCTGCTGGATGACAAATTCAGTTCCTGGACTGGAGTGCTAATGGAAACATTTTGTCAGGTATATGTGCATGTTAAGATTACACTTAGTGGGCACCTTATGCATAAAGGAGATGTTACAGAGTAAAGGAATACTTTATCTTTGAGGAAAACCAAATATTAAGAGAGAGACAACTTACAGAACTGAAATCCTCATGGTGGAAGGGATGGCAACTAGGAAAAGCATCTTATAAAAACATGCTTCAAATCCACACACACTGAGGTCAAAAGGAGACAGGGTTTACTTTTGTAGTACAAACAGAAATCCCTATGTGGTACTGGGTCTTTTAGATGTGGTCTCAGTAAGAATATACCTTTAAGCAATGCTTTATAAACCATTAAGGAGGTCAAAGAGATAAAGTGATGCTTTCATGAAAGATGGATACTGCTGCAAAGTGCAAGCCAAGGATATGTGTGAGATTGTCATGCAGAGAAGAAATGTGAGCAGAATACAAATCCATTCCTCAGACAGTAGCCCAGAAAAAAGGAGTCAGTTTATTCTTCTACATTTAACATGTGTCTGGTTATTAAGATGCATTTGCTGTTCTTTGGTGATACATTATACCAAGATGCTATTTCCCTGAGTTGGAGATAGCTTAGGTGGATGTAAAAGATCCCATGACACTTATCAAAAAAGGCAATAGGAGAAGTTTCCCCTAGTAAGTATGACTACCACCTTGAGCCTGCCCTGAACAGACACTGGCTTAGTGGGACTAACCTAGTCAACTGAGAGCAAAAATAAACAAACAATGCTCTTTACAACTTTACATAAAATGAGGGATCACTAGCTACTAATCGAATTGCAGAAGCTAGGAGTTATCCAAAGGGAATGAAGTTCTGAGCTCAATCTGCCTGATGGGCATTTCAGAAGTGTCCTGGTCAGGCACAACAGCAGCAGCTTATCTAAAGGGGGAGGCCGGAAGAGGTAAAAAGTACAGTTGTGTACACTTACCATAAATGTAGATGTTTGAGTGTATTCGCTGTTGCAGTCATCACTTGAGGGTTATCCCTGCCAGGGTAACCCTCGGCCGGCCCGAATACCAGAGACTTGGTATTTCTGCGTCGGTTGCTGTCGCTTGAGGACTGACATCAGGTCGTCAGTAGTATAAAGTAAGGCAGCCGACATCATTCCATCAGTTATTCTTGCTCTAACCTGTCAGGAGCCCCCAAGTAGGAATCCAGGTTCTGGCGGAAGAAACCCCACCAGTGGAAAATAAATACCAATAAGTCCCTTGTAAGGAAAGGAGAACAACAAGTTAGAAAGGTAATAAAAGGAGAAAGAGAAGAAAGGGGGATGGAGAGAGTGAAACCAGGACTGCAACAGTACACTCCAACATCTACATTTATGGTAAGTGTACACAACTGTACTATGTTCTTCGTGTTTCACTGTTGCAAACATCACATTTGGATTGATTCCCAAAGCTAAGGAAAAGGGTGGAGGCAGTCAATGAAACTAGGGGATGGATAGGATGCCCTGCAAGACTGTAGAGGCAAACCCTGCCCTGGATTTGGAACAAGAGGGGCAGGTGGTAATGCCTGGTAAAAGTGTGAACAGATGTCCAGGTGACAGCCTCCAGGGTGTCCCTGGTGGGGACTCCTCTGAGGAAAGCTGCAGAGATGGAGGCTGCTCTGGTGGAGTGTGTCCTGACCCCTATGGGGGGAGGCTTTCCATGCAGTTTGTAGCAGAAATGGATGCAGTGTGCTATACATTTGGAAATGGTTTGTTAGGAGATCGCTTTGCCTTCTGCCCCTGTAGCAAAGCTAACCAGCAATTGATCAGACTTTCTGAAGGATTTAGTCCTGTCTAGATAGAATTTGATCTGTCTGTGCACATCTAGAGAGTGAAGACTCATTTCCTCCTTGTTCTGGAGATTAGGAAAAAAAGTGGGCAAATGAATGGATTGGTTGAGAGCCACACTGGATACCACCTTGGGCATAAAGGATGGGTTAGTTCTGAGGGATACCCTGTCTGCATGGAAGATGATGAAGTGTTCCACAGCCATGAGTGCCTGCAGCTCAGAGACTCTCCTGGCTGAAGTGATGGCCAGAAGAAATGCTGTCTTTCCAGGAGAGAAATTTTAGCTCTGCAGAAAAAGCTGGTTTGAAAGGGGGCAGGGTGAGCTTTTCCAATACAAAGTTAAGGTCCCCAAGCTGGTGTTAGTGCCCTTGTCGATTGTCTCAATTTGCTAGCCCCTCTTAGGAACTGTTTGATCAAAGGGTGTGAGAAAAGAGGCTGCTCAGAGGGAAAATGAGCAGAAATAGCAGAGGCATGAATTTTTATAGAAGAGAAAGAGAGGCCACTGTGTAGTAGGTCAGCTAAGTAATCCAGGATGAGATGGGAGGGAGGGCTGTGCCGTATTGGCTCCCTTATCCTGGATCCAGATGCAGAACCTTTTCCATTTGTCAGCATAAGACTTTCTGGTGCTAGGACGTCTGGACTCACAGATAACATCCAGAACCTGATTACTGAGGTTGGCAGATTGGTACGGGTTTAGGGAATAAGCCAAGCTGCCAAATTGAGTGTCTGCAATTGGGGATGCATGAATTCCCCTTCCCTCTGGGTCAGGAGGTTTGGAATCTGAGGAAGATGCCATGGGGGGTAGAGAGAACAGGCTGCACAGCAAGGGGTACCAGTGCTGCTGTGGCCAGTCTGGAGCTATAAGAATGGTCCTAGGTTTTTCCTCCCTTATTTTGAGCAGTACTCTGGGGATGAGAGGTAGGGGAGGAAAGGCATAGACTGATAGATTGACCCAGGGGAAGGACAGCGCATCCACTTTACAAGCCATGCAGTGATGCTCCCTGGTCCAAAATTTGCTGAGCTGATGGTTGGTGTGGGAGGCAAACAGGTCGACCTTCGGGGTTCCCCATTTCTGAGTTATTAGGGTGAAGGTACTTCTGTTGAGTTGCCACTCATGTGGGTCCAGAATATTTCTGCTTAATAGGTCTGCCAGAGAGTTGAGAGAGCCCGGTAGGAATTGTGCTAACAGGTGTAGTTGCATGGCAGAGGCTGTGTGCCAAAGGGTCATGGCCAGCCTGCATAGAGGGTAGGAGTGAGTCCCTCCTTGCTGGTTGATGTACCACATCACAGTGGTGTTGTCTGTTTTGATCAGGAGAGCCCCTGGAGAGAGAAGGGTCTTGAAAGCTATCAAGGCATGCTGCACAGCCATCATCTCTTTTTGAGTGATGTGCAGAGGAATTTGTTGTGGGCTCCATTGGCCTTGTATGCACCTGCCATCCAGGTTTGCACCCCAAGCATAGTCTGATGCATCCATGGTGAGGGTCTAGATAGTGGGGGGTGGGGAGAAAGGCATTTCCTTGTTGTGGAAGCATGCTGTTGCCCACCACAGAAAATCTTTTCTGAGGCAAGAAGAGTTTACAGGTCTTGAGAGTGTTGGCGCCAAAGGCTCTTTAGGTACCATTGACGTTTCCTCATATCCAGTCTGGCATATGGAATGAGTAGTATGCAAGATGCCATGAACCCCAGAGCTTGCAGGATCTTCCTTGCAGTTAGCTGGGGCCTGGTGGCTAGTTGAGAGAAGTAGGCTATCAAGAAAGTTTGTTTATCTGGAGTAAGGTATGCCATCTCTGAAGCTGTGTCCAGAATTGCTCCCAGGAAGATTATCCTTTGGGTGTGCACCTGTTTGGATTTCTTTTCATTGATTGTGTAACCCTAGGGAGGTTAAAAGGGTCTTTACAAAGTCCAGGTGCTTGAGCAGCTTCTCTTGGCTGTCTGCCTGAATAAGGCAGTCTTCTAAGTATGGGTAAATCTGAATATTTCTTGGTCTGCAAAAGGCAATGGCCGGAGCCAGACATTTTGTGAAAACTCTGGGAGCAGTAGATAAGCCAAAGGGAAGCGCAGAGAACTGAAAGTGTTGAGATCCTGCCCTGAAGCGTAGGTATTTTTTGCATAATTCCCTGATAAGAATGTGGAGGGTGGACTCTTTTAGATCTAGGGTGGTTAGCCAAGTGTCCTTGGAGAGCATGGGCAGCAGTTGCTGGAGGGTGAGCATTTTGAATTTTGGGATCACGAGGAAGATGTTTAGAATGGATAGATCAAGGATGGGATGCCAGGTGCCCTCTTTTCTAGGCACCAGAAAAAGTCTGTATTAGAAACCTTGGCCTATCTGTTCTGCAGGAACGTGCTCTACTGCCCTCATAGACAGCAGGGAAAGGATTTACTTTTGAGCCTCTGCCCACTGATTTAGTGGTAAATCTAGGAACCCTTTTGGGGTTGGAAGGGTGTGGAAGGAAAATTTGTATCCCTGAGACACAATGTTCAGAACCCAGTGGTCTTTGGTAATGGTGGCCCAGGTGCTTGAGTGAAAGGAGTCTCTGTGTTGAGATTTGGTAGTGCGAAGGACTTCCTTGGAAGTCGGTGCCTGCTCGGCCGTGCCAGACCCATCCAAGGCTGAGATGATCACAGGATCCTTAAACGAAGGCGAGTTTTGCAGCATACCGGACTCCGAAAGGGTCTCGGTAGTGGCCTGCGAATCAACAGAAGTGGGCATCAGGGGATGTGAAAGCGCATCACTGAGCACAGGAGAACTGACAGCTAGCTTAACTGAAGCGTCGTCAGTAGGTTTAGACCTGTGCGGTCTGTCTTTACCTTTACGTTTTTTAGGAAGATCTGCTGTCGGATGGCTTACAGAAACCATATCGTAATTCGAGGACTGTAAGCGGAAATATCTGGCTACAATAAGGACCCAACGACGGATAGTTCTGGCGTTCAATAAAGCACAGAAGCGACAGCGAAGGATGTCGTGGTCTTGGCCTAAACAAGTGATGCAGTAAGAGTGGAAGTCTCTGTGTGGTATTTGTTTTCCACAGGCGAGACAGTTAACTTTTTTCTGACATCGGTTAGTGCAAGAAAAATGGATCCCCAATGGGGTACTTAGCTTTAGAAGACTTCAACTTCAATTAGGTAGACGAAAATTTAGGTAGCGGCCGACCAGCACTCCTGCTGCTTCTACTTCGGGTTCCACTGCAAGAACGCCTGATGTATTGGTGTCAGCTGCCTTACTTTATACTACTGATGACCTGACGTCAGTCCTCAAGAGGCAGCAACCGACGCAGACATACTAAGTCTCTGGTATTCGGGCCGGCCGAGGGCTACCCTGGCAGAGATAACCCAAACGTTTTGACTGCAACAGTGAAACACGAAGAACATCCACATTTATAAGGGCCTATACAGATATAAGAGAATAACCTTTAATCTGCAAAATGTTGCTTTCTGTATGGACCTTACCCATCAGAGAAAATAGGGTAAAAATGTAGGAGTTGTCCACAAGGTCACTTCAGGGCAGAAGTGTCACCTAAGGCTGGCCCTGCTCTCTTGACTACCTTCACTTAAAGAAAAGGTCCAGGAACTAAAGCTCTGGTAAGTAACACAGTGCAATGCATCACTTTTAAAGCAAAGTAATACAAGTCAAGCAAATAGGGAATGCACTAATGTGAACCCATGCAGTAACTTTACAGGCAATGTACAGTACTCTGGAAAAAAAACCTTATTAATGTAAGCAAAATACAAATGCAGTTAAAAGAGAAAGAAAATGTATAAGGTAGTAAAAGTTGATTCTTCTTCACATCAGTTTGTTCAACAGTTTGGTAGGGTCCTCTTGGTAGAAAGCCATTTCTGTGAATGTTACAATAAATGACAGTTCAGCCTGTGTTAATATTTTTGAATGAAACAGTTTGTGAAATAGCATTTCTACAGTACTCATAGAAGTCAGGGACCTTTTAGAGACAAGAGTTAGGGGGCTGTGTTTTGGTTATTCTAAGGCTTCTGGTTAAACAGCTTTTCTT
This sequence comes from Protopterus annectens, assembly GCF_019279795.1. NCBI lineage: Eukaryota > Metazoa > Chordata > Ceratodontiformes > Protopteridae > Protopterus > Protopterus annectens. Next base: position 1,146,761,567 of record NC_056725.1, read on the forward strand.
TCTTACAATCACCAAGTTATTCAGGTCTCATATTTATGTGAATTAATCATGGCAAGTGTAAATCAATATGTATATACACCTTTAAGAAGCTTTCTAGGGGTTTGCACAAGTATATAAATACTGAGCACGTGCAAGCCTGACTGCCATTTTACAGTAAGCTGTTGAGATGCAAGGATGTACATCTGTGTAGTCTGCCAGTTAATCAGTTTGTTTATATTTTGTACTGCTGCTATCCATCCCGACATGTTTCTGTGTAATAAAGCATATACCAAGACCAACTCAGAAAGGATGAAACGCATACAAATCCTTCTCAGGAGTGCAAGACACCTCATAGCAGTCAATAAATCCAATAAACCGTAGATAATAAATAAAACCTTTTAATGCGAGCGCTTTCGTTCACATATAGTAAATGAACTTCATCAGACAATAAAAGGAATACAAATGAACACTTAAATACACTTGTTAATGAGTGACATCACAGACCCACCCTATAAAATAGTACCACGTGATTCTTAAAATCCAATTTCTTACTTAAGTCAAATTTTATATGAAACACAAGTACATAGTAGACTAATATATTTTTTACAAGAATATAAAAAAATGTATAAAAATACAAGAATATATAAAACAGTGACTACTAACATACATGTATTTTATATATCATCTCAGTAATGATTTCAGTTTTAAAATACATTTCAGGGAGCAGTAGTCATATAGTCCGGGATATGACTGCTACGAGGTGTCTTGCACTCCTGAGAAGGATTTGTATGTGTAATAAAGCATATAAACAAACTACTATGCCTGTTCATCATAACTGTAAACCAAGACAAGCGATATTGTGTCAGAATGGGATCCAGAAATTGAGATTTCGAACCGAGAAGACACTCGGGTAAAGGTGGAGGAATACCCCATTGCATGTTTAGCTCGCAGAAATGTATTTCAGGTACCAAAGTTTACTTGAATGATTTCTTATTCGTAAACATAAAATGAAGCACTCAGAACGCTGTAAACAAATTTCTAAGTAAGAAAATGTCCAAAACTGCGACATATTGAAAAAATATTTAAATAACCATGGAAAATGTTTGAAATAAAGTCCAAATCACATAAAATGAATAAAATGAGGAAACTACCACATTTTTTCGCTATGTGCTACTTTTTCGGATTAAAGCTATTCAAGATATTGGAAGTATGCAAAGTGTTTGCATGTTTGTGCAGTATTACAATACAGTTATTTCACAAAATACAGCCATTTCAAAGCACAATTTGCAAGTATTTTGAAGAGTTTTTTGTGTATTTAAATGTTTCTACAAGTTCGTATACAATTAAAGGGCCATATTTTCACTGTGTTTGAGCATACTTTATTGGCATGACTGAAGGATTTTGTAGACTAGCACCACTTTTATTTGATGATAATATTGTAGAGGGTTTGAGCAAGAGTACAATATTTTTATACAAGCTACATTTTCTGATAAAAGATGACCGCACAAAGGCATTTATTCTGCTTAATTTAGCTGGTTCAGAGGCCACAGAAAGTAAGCGTTCATTTGTGTATGCACCTGCTGTATTTGCAGGAGAAGGGGAAAACAGTCATATAGTAGTACTGGCTGAGTCAAGGGAAGACCCTGAGTGCTTAAAACATAAATTTAGAGAAACGTGTAACCCCCAAATGAATATTACAATGGAGAGGCATTTATTTTACATGAGGCATTAATAGCCTTTTGAAACTTTTGCAGCATATATAACTGATTTGAGAAATAAATGTGCAGATTTGATTATTTAAGGGATGAGTTAATAAAAGACGGACTAGCATGTGGTATTAAAGATGATGCTGTGAGAAAATTTTTCTTTGTGAAAGTGATTTAACTTTGAATAAGGCCATTGGAATTTGTCAGATATATGAGCTCAGAGAAAAGCACACAAACATGCTTACAAATAAGAAATGAATGCTTTGAGTATCTTCTAGTGATCATGTTGATCATATGCAGCATGTGGTTAAAAGAAACAAGCCAATGGCAGCAACTGTTAGCCCTGCAACAGTCAATGGGAAATCCTGTACTTTTCTAGCAAATTCCAGAGTGTGCACAGTCTCCGTGAAGCATAAGAGTGAGTAAAGCAAACTCAAAGCATGTGCCCTCACCCAGTTTTCATAGTCTATCATACCTGTGGTGGTAATCATGAATCTAAAAGAGAAAAGTGCTTAGCTTTTGGTCAGCAGTGCCACAAATGGAATAATTTCAAAAGGTTTTGTAAATCAAACAAGGGGCATTCTTTTATTAAGAGAGAACATTCAAAGAGATAAGTTGATCAAATAGAAAGCTGTGACCCTACTTTTTATGCTGATGGTGTGTCTCTGCTTAATGAAACAGTCAATGTATTATATTTATGGGCAAACAATGAAATATTTTGTACTGTTCGCAGTCAATGTATTATATTTATAGGCAAAAAATGAAATATTTTGTACTGTTCGGATAAATCGAAGACCCACAGAGCTCAAAGTCAAGACATGTTCAAACAGCAATGTCATGTCAGCAGAAACATTTGCTAGAGCATGTGCTGGTGAAAAGCTTGATTTGGCAAAGTGTTCAAAGCTTGCTGCTTATGATGAAGAAATTCAAACTGAAGGTTCAGTAGTGCTTTCATGTCACTCTGCTGGGAACAGCTGTGACTTTGGTTCATAGATTACTACTACACTAACTGCCCTTGTGGGTCATTTTCAGCCTAGTCAGTTACTTCGTGTGACAATCAAACCCTGCACCTTCTGTTTGTAAGGTAAACACCTTAACCATTACGCCAACCTCCCACTTGCAATTTTATGTAGTCAAAAAACACATACAGTCATTATTAGACCTCACAGACAGTTTGGAAATAGGACTATTTTCATTTAATAAAGAAGTGCACCATGTAAGCTTGAAGGACCACTGTTCTAATTTCACCCAGTCTATTTTAAATACCTATGCTGATCTTTTCGAAGACAAACTAGGCAAACTCCTAGTTGTGTACTCCATGAAGTTAGACCCTGAAGTCAGCCCAGTTATCAGATCAGCCCAGAAAGTTAGAGTAGCTATGAAGAACAGAGAGTCAAGACTGAACTAGATACAATGGTGCAGCAAGGTGTAATTTGTCCAAATGAACCAAATAAATGGGTATCTTCCATGGCAGTAGCTCATAAGAAAGGATCATATGACATCAGAATATGTATTGATCCACGAAATTTGAACAAAGCACTGAAAAGACCTCACCATCCAGTGCGTACAGTTGAAGAAGTTGCTGCTCTTATGTCAAATGTCACAATTTTTTTCTGCCTTAGATGCAAATAGTTTATTTTGGCAAATTTTGCTTGACCGAAAATCTTCGTTGTTGACTACCTTCAGTACTCCTTTAGGCAGGTACAGATTTTTTAGAATGCCACTTGGGATAATTTCTGCCAGTGATGTCTTCCAGCGTGCAATGGAGCAAATTTTTTTCTGGGTAACCGTGTGCTATTACAGTAAGTGATATTTTAGTGGAAGGTAATGATGAAGCCCAGCATGACAGAAACCTCAAGAAAGTTCTGGAGAGAGCATGTGAAGTGAATCATAAGCTGAATCCTCAGAAAAGCCAATTCAGGCTACGAGAAGTTACTTGTGTCGGTCATTTGTTTATTAGTTCAGGTTTACGACCAGACCCTTCCAACCAAACTGCTATTCTTGAGATGCCAGCTCTAGACAATGTTCAAGCTCTACAATGTTTTCGTGACACAGTTTACTATCTAGGCAAGTTCATTCCAGAGTCAAGTCAACTTTCAACACCTCTTAGAAAGCTGACACACAAATATGTATCTTGGTCATGGGTTAGACCACCAAAGAGCATTTGATGTCCTGAAACAGAGAATTGCCAGTTTACCAACTCTCTGATATTATGATGTTAACAAACCAGTTACTCTTTCTTGTGATGCTTCTAAATTTGTGCTTGGTGCGGTCATTCTTCAAGATGGTAGACCAGTAGCTTGTGTGTCCAGAACTCTAACCCAAACCGAAATGTAGTATGTGCAGATAGAGGAAGAGCTCTTGGCAGCTTTGTTTGCATGTTCGAAGTTCCATGATTATATTTATGGTAGATCTATCCAGATTGAAACAGATCACCAACCTCTAGTCACTATATTGAGAAAGCCTATGCATACAGCTCCTAACATATTGCAATGCATGATGTTGAAATTACAAAACAAAAAGTTGTCTTACCATAACGTTCCATCTGTGTTGTAGATCTTTATTCATTCATTACTGTTAGGACTTTGTTTCCAACCTTGGAACCAACACGGCCATTTCCAAGCTCGTGCCAGCCAACATCTCTCAGTTAAGACTTACCCATAATGCCCCTCTCATAGTCTCTCCAGATTGAGTTTGCCCACCCCAATATTATAGAGATAGTAAGAGAAATACAGAGGGAGGCTCTGTCTGAGCAAATACCCTAAACCAGGAATTCTTAAAGTCCACCAGGAGTCCAGGCAGGGGGGAAGGAGGGTGGGAAGTAATGAATGAATAAAGATCTACAACACAGATGGAACGTTACATTAAGACATAACTTCTTTATCTGATGTTGTAGATCTTGATTAATTCCTTACTGTTAGGACAGAGTCCCCAGCTACTAGAGTCCTGGGTGGCCCTAAGGAAGGATATTCCTGAGCACCATAGAACCAAAAGATGCTCGTCCCATGGAGGCCAAATACAATTTGAAATGACTGATAAAAGTATGAGGTCTTGCCCAAGTGGCTGCTGTGCAGATATCATCCATAGAGGCTCTGGAATGAAAAGCCACAGAAGTAGCCATCGATCTAGTAGAATGAGCTTTTATTCTGGAAGTAAGGATAGCTTATTCTGATGGTAGATAAAGGTAATGGCATTTCTAAGCCAGGAGGATAGAGTCACTTTGCAGACAGATTTACCCAATCTGGGTCCTGCAAAGGTCACAAAACTGATCCGTTTTCCTGAAAGATTTAGTCTTGTCTAAATAACAATGAAGCTGCCTATGAACATCAAGGGTGTGCAACAGCTACTCCCCTCTGTTAGAATGCTGAGGGAAGAAAACCGGCACGTTAATGGAAAAAACAGAAATTACCTTGGGCAAGAAGAAGGGTCAGTACGAAGGGATACTCTATCCCTGTGGAAGTTCAAGTAAGGTCTCTTGACACTCAAGGCCTGCAGCTCAGATACTCTTCTTGCTGAGGTGAGTGCTACTAGAAGTAGTCTCTTCCATGACAAAAATTTTATATCACAAGAATCAAAAGACTCAAAAGGAGGGTCTGTTAGTGATTGAAGCACCAAGGTCAAGTCCCAGGGTTCTATGGGGGGCTTGACAGGAGGTTTAACGTGTAATACTCCTTTCAAAAAGGTCTTGCACAAGCGGTGTGACAGAAGAATTATCAAATCCATTATGAAAATTTGTGATATCTACTAAATGTACAGTGATTGTCGATGCTGAGGCCCCTGCATGTAGAAGAGTCGTCCGGTATTGTAGGATCTTTTGAATAGGCATAGAGAAAGGATCTAAGTTCTGATCTTTGGCCCAAATAGAGAACCTAGTCCGTTTACTAGAATAAATTTTCCTGGTGGAAGGTTTGTGTGAAACCAGAAGAATTTCACAAACAGGAGATGAGAAATCAGGCAGTCTGGAAATCATTGGAAGTGGAGGAACCAAGCTGTGAGCTTGAGGCTGTGGAGACTGGGGTGAATCAGTCCCTGAGGATGAGATAGCAGACCCTGGGAATGATCCAGGAATCACGGGCTGTGAATCAGATGAGGCCATAGGAATGGGAACCAAACTTGACGGGGCCAATAAGGGACAATGAAGATCACTTTGCTTCTCAACTTCTAAGCTTTCTGGAGGAATTCGGGATGACGGGAAAAGGGGGAAAGGCATACAGTAGACCTGGGGGCCAATCGTGCTTTAGAGCATCCCCCGGGGGTTCCCCTGAGGGGGGATTAGGGCAAAGTAGCTTCTGCATTTGCTGTTTAAGGGGGAAGCAAACAGATCACAGCAAGGCTTGCCCCAGTGGCGGAAAATCCGATCTGCTATTACAAGATTGAGGGACCACTCGTGAGGCATCAGGATGTTCCTGCTCAGATTGTCCGCAATAAGGTTGGAACTCCCAGGAATGTGCGTTGCTATAAAAAAGTGGTTGGAAGCCATCGCCCAGTGCCAAATCGCATGGCTTCCTGACACAGGGGGTATTGACATGGTTCTGCCTTGCTTGTTGATATAACAGACGATGGACATGTTGTCCGAATGAATTGCAATGGTCCCAGAAGGGAGGATGTATGGAACACTTGCAATGCTAAGAGACCTGCCCTCAGTTCCAGGACATTTATGTGCAAACAGGCCTCCATGGAGGATCAGGTGCCTTGGACAGTCTTTCCCTGGAAATGCCCCCCCACCCTAACAGGGAAGCGTCCGTGGCCGTGGACTGGGGAGACAGAATAGTCAACATCAAAGATTACATTCTGACTTCATCCACCATAGCATTTCTTCCTTGCAAAGGTTTTTAAGACGTATCATGTGGTCGAGTGGGTGGGTTAAGATCGACCATTGCAAAAAAAGGAGCCACTGTAGTATTCTCATGTGCAACCTCGCCAGTAGTGCTAGAGTAATGGCAGCTGCCATGGAGCCAAAGAGTTGCAGTATAAGGCATGCTGGTACAAAGGTCTGTGGAAGAAGGGCTTGGATTTGGTGTCTTATTTTCGAAAGCCTGTGAGGAGGGAGGGAAGTTTGACAAGATGTTGTCTTGAAAACTGCTCCATTGAATTCCAGTGTCTTTGTTGGGGGCATTTGAGATTTGTCCTTGTTGATTGTAATCCCCAAGCGAGAGCGAGGCCTTGAGTGTAAGAGAAGCTGCGGATTTAGAAGATTCCGGGTCGGGGCGGTAAGGAGCCAATTGTCTAGATACGGAAACACCTGGAATCCTTGTAGTCAAAGTTGAGCTACTACAACTGCCATACATTTGGTGAACACTTGGGGGGGGGGGGTGTCGAGAGCCCGAATGGCAGTGCTTTGAAATGGTAGAGCTTGGCTCCCAGCCGGAAGGGGAGAAATCTCTGGGAGCGGTGATCCATCTTTATGTGGTAATAAGCATCCTGGAGGTCTATAGAACACATCCAGTTGTCCCTCCCTAGAAAGGGGAGAATGGACTGTACTGTGACCATCCGGAATTTTTGAGGTTTGATAAATTTGTTCAATAGGCTGAGATCCAGGATTGGTCTCCAGTCCCCGGTCTTTTCTGGCAATAAAAAAACCTTGTGTAAAACCCGGATCCTCTCTGGTCTGGTGGGACTGGTTGGATGACTCGTTCTTAGCAGCTTTTCTATTTCTAAGGCTGCTACCTCCCTTTGACTGGGTGGCACACTGGGGATTCATTTGATGGGTCTGGGATTTAAATCAAATGGTATCTGGTAGCTTCTTGATATTATTCTCTGCACCCAAACATTGGTAGTAATAAGATGCCAGGCTGGTAGGTGCAGAGAAAAACGACCCCTAACTACTTCCAGAGGAAAGCAATTGGGTCGCTGGCAGGGTCGGCTGGAGAAGGAATCTCTAGCACCCTGGTTACGTGGACCCCCCCTTCTACCTTAAAAGGGCATCTTCCAGATGAGTTGCCTCCTCTGGCCTGGGGGGGATTGCTCACCATGAGTGTCACAAAAAGATCCTCGGGATTTCTTGAACCACAATTTTCCTCCCCTCTGGCTCCTGGAGTAGGACCTCTGGGGGGTGGAAAAATGTATGCCCACAGCAGACAAGGTGTTTCCGTTTTTCTCACTTTGTGCTAGTGTGTCTCGTACTTTGGGACCAAAAAGTGCAGATTTGTCGACCGGCGCATTGATGAAAAAAGATTTAAAGGGGTCTGCGAAATCACACAAACATCCAAGCATGGCGACTCATGACAATGCCTGATGCGGCAGCTTGAGCTGCCCCCTTGGTGGTGTGAGATATTAAATGCATCGAGGAGCTTGAGACAGATTCAAGGGTAGCTAGCTGCGAGGTGACAGTGTCACACACCTCCTCAGGCAGTACCTCTGCCAAAGAGGAAGACATTTCAGAGATTAGGTCTCTTTGGAGGCGAGTGAAGTGTGCCAGATAGTTCAGTGACCGAATGGCAAAGATCGCTTTAGCAGGTCCACTTCCCTAGTCTGTCCATGGCTCGAGACTCCCTGTTCGGAGGATGGACAGTGGAACTATCTTCTGCCAGTTCCCTCTTGGTGGCTGCTGCCACGACCATGGGAATCAACAGTCAACTGCTTGGACCAGTTGGGCTGATCTTCAGGGGTGGATAAAATTTTGTCTGGCCTCCAGGGGACAAGTTCTACATTGTCCGGGGCCTTCCAGGCATGCTGCACGATCAGCTTAATAAGCTCATCTGCAGGTGGGGTCACCCAGGAAGTAGATGGCCGGGCAGGGAAGGCATGCAAGAGCACAGATTCCTCAGAAGAAGAGTTAGAGGACTTACAGTCTCCCCGCTGCTCGAGGATTTCGAGAATGTCTCCAAATGAGACTTCATCTGGGGGAGACCATGGGGACCCTTCCCCCTCATCGCAATCGGTGTCCTCAGTGATAGATTACTCTGGGGAATCAAGGTGCTTCCTCTTCCACCGTTTCTTCTGGGGTGGCTCCCCAGTGGGATTTTCTGAGGAGGAATCCGGAAAAAGGGTTCCCTTCAAAGGGAGGTCTTGCGGCTCTTGTGCCCGGGATCCCGAAGTAGGGGGTTGGGACAGCTGCATGCTGGGGGAGGGGGTCTGGTGCCGATGTCATTGATGCTGATTGTGAGCCTGCAGAGGCAAGAACCTTCTCCATCACCTGGAAAGTAGGCCCGCCCGAGGAGGGATGAGAGCCCGCAACCAAGAAGGACAACCTCAGAACCAGGGTCACACCCCACCCTGAGGAGCTCCAACAGGACTGGAAGCTGTTGGAGCCATGGACAGACAGTGCCAGGCTAGGTACCAAGGTGCCGACAGTCCAAACACTGCTCTGAAAGTGCACCGGCTCCAAAAGAGCCGATGCAGTAAGGGTGGTCTGTGCTGACAGGGAAAACACCACAGTCGAGGCTGAGACAGTATGCACTGGGGTGGACATCGGTACTGAGATCTCCATGGCCTGGGTAGGGGCCAGAGGAGGATAAACAGGAGAATATGCTGTGAAGGATTCCAAGCCAAAGGGGACGGAAGGTCTAGCTGGAGTGGGCAATCCCCTAGCTGTCAGAAGCTGGTCCACAACCTGCACTACATCTAGTTCAAAAACACTCCTGGTGGATCTAAAAGAGACTGCTGAAGGAGAATCAGGTCTTTCAAGAAAGGGGCTAAACCGATGCCCCAAAAAAGGGTTGTACGTTGGAGAGTATCCGATTCTTGGAAGATACTCTACTTTAGGAACAGAAGTCATAATCTGTGGAGCCGAAGAAGCTATCGGCCCTGTGGCTGGGGGTGGTGCCAAAGCAGGTATGGTCATGAAAGCCAGTGTCAGAACCAAGGACGGCACCGAAGCCGATGGTGCCGAGGCTGGAACCAAAACAGGAGTCAACATCAGAGAGAGCACAGAGGGAGAAGACACAGGGCCTGGTGCTGAAGAGGTCTGGACTGAGGGCACCGGAGAAGCCTGAAGCTGACTCAGTTCCATAACTGACGGAGATGCAGGAACTGCGTGACTCCATTTTTCCTTGTGTTTCTTGGTATTAGGAGGCGATGAGACTTCTGACCCAGATAGAAACTCCAAAAAAGACATTTTGATTAAACCTTTCAGAATTAGCTTGTTTTTGTGCTAGAATGCAATTGCTAAAACTAGAACAAATATAATAATCAGCATTTATGTGGTCCATGCCCAAACAGTAAAAGCATCGAGTGTGGCCGTCCGAGTTGGGCATCTTACGCCCACACTTGCCACACTGTTTAAACTCCAACTTAACTTTGTCTGACATGGTACAGGCAACAGAGGGCTCTCCTAAAGGAAACAACTATAACAAGGGAAAGAAAAGGAGAGAATACCAACAATGGTTTTTAAAAATACCACAAGTGGTAAAGGAAGGCCTACCAAAGGCAGGAGAGAGGGACAGTACAAATGATGGTAGAGATTTAACTACCAAAGGTAAAGGGTAGGAAATAGAAGCAAGTTATAGGCGATAGTAAAAAAAGGGAAAACTGACAAAAAAACGACAAAGTTTGAAGAAAAACTACACAAAAAAAAAAATCACAAATTTCCACTTAGCTTTGACAGAGATAGCTAGGCACGTCTGACTAGGAATGCGGCAAACGAGATCTGGAGAGACTATGAGAGGGGCTTTATGGGTAGGTCTTAGCTGAGAGTTTTTGGCTGGCACAAGCTGGGAAACGGCCGTGTAGGTTCCAAGGATGGAACAGAAGTCCTAACAGTAAGGAATGAATAAAGATTTACATCATCAGATGTATAATTTCAATCCTGTTTACACAAAAGGCAAACTTCTTTATCTTGCTGATACCTTATCAGGATCGCCCAGAAATACCACTAAACAGCATAATGAGAAATTTGATTTTGAAGTCATGGAAGTGAGAAATTTTTCCTCCACACATTTTGATGAGCATAGAAGTCATACAGCCACAGATCCAAAAGTTCAACCACTTTTTCAGTAGAGGATGGCCGTCAAAGCAATCTAGTTTACCAGTAGACCTGCAAAGTACAGTTTTGTACCTACCATAAATGTAGATGTTCGAAGATCCACATTGCTGCAGTCCTTACTTACGGGTAGTCCGCTGTCCTCGGTCGGCCCGAATACCAAAGTATTAGGCTGACGTCGGTCATGGGCGCACAGCCCTGACATCAGAGCGTCAGGGTATAAAAGCGCATGACCGACGTCATATCCTCAGTCTTTTCTTGCCCCAGATGTCAGAAGGCCCTAAAAGAAAGGTCACAGCCAAAAAACAGAGTACCTTCCCAAAAGATATGCCCACTACAGCCATCACCCAAACCATATAACCATGCTAAGCTACAGAGGGAAGGAGGGAGGGAAAATTGGACTGCAGCAATGTGGATCTTGAACATCTACATTTATGGTAGGTACAAAACTGTACTATGTTCTTCATCTCACATTGCTGCAGTCCTTACTTATGGGTAGAATCCCAAAGCAACGGGAAAGGGAGGTTGGCAAAATCATAAAGCATTAGGGGCTGCTAAAATGCCCTGTAATATTGCAGTGGCAAATCCAGCCCTAGACTTAGAATAAAGAGGAAGGTGGTAATGTTTAGAAAAAGTATGTACTGAACTCCAAGTGGCTGCTTCCAAAATATCCTTTGTAGCTACCCCCCTTAGAAAGGCAGTAGAAGTTGCAGTAGCTCTAGTGGAATGAGGTCTGATTCCAGTCGGAATCTCCTTACCATGATGGGAATAACAAAAGAAATACAAAACCCAATCCATTTAGAAATAGTTTGTTTTGAAACAGGTCTACCCTGTGAACCCAAAGCAAAAGAAACAAACAACTGCTGAGACTGTCTGAACTCCTTGGTTCTGCTCAAATAATAACGCAACTGCCTGTGAATATCCAAAGTATGCAAAATCTTCTCCCCTTTATTTTGAGTATTTGCATAAAAAGTAGGCAAATGAATAGTTTGGTTTAAGGCCACACTAGAAACCACTTTAGGCATAAAGGAAGGATTAGTACGCAAAGATACCCTATCCTTATGAAAAATCAAGAAAGGCAACACTGCCATAAGGGCCTGTAATTCAGAAACCCTTCTTGCAGAAGTAATGGCCAACAAAAAAGCAGTTTTCCATGACAAATACTTTAACTCGGCAGTAGCTGCAGGCTCAAAAGGTTGTAGAGTAAGCAGGAGTAGGAGCTCTACGTGGGGGTCTTATGTTCTTTGCCCCTCTGAGAAACTGCTTAAACAAAGGATGAGAGAATAAAGGAGGGTCACAGTCATAATTAGCCGAAATGGCTGCAGCATGAACCTTTATGGAGGAGAAGAACAAACCTTTGTCTAATAACTCAGTAAGATATTGTAAGGAAGCACTCAAATTAGGCTTGGAAACATCAAAGTCCTTCCCTTTGCTCCAAATAAAAAATCTCCTCCATTTATCAGCATAAACTTTCCTTGTACTAGGCCTCCTGGCCTCCAAAATAACATTCAAAACTTGTTGTGGAAGCTGAGAACCTCCAGAATCTAAAACAGAATATGCCAGGCCGTTAGATGCAGAGACTGAATTCTGACATTGAGAAAGTGATTGCCCTCCTGAGACAAAAGGTGTGGAATCAAAGGCAGAGGCCAAGGAGGCTCTCAGACCAAATTCCTCAGTAGTGGGTACCAGTGCTGTCGAGGCCAATCCGGTGCTATCAGGATCATGGATGGCTTGTCTTGTCTGGCCTTCAAGAGAACCTTGGGCAGAAGAGGTAGAGGTGGAAAGGCATATACATGAAGATTGTTCCAACTGAATGACAGAGCGTCCACCTTCCAAGCTGTGGGATGAAACCTTTTTGTGCAAAACTTTGGCAACTGGTAATTTAGTGGAGAAGCGAACAGATCTATGTCTGGAGTTCCCCATGACACTGTCAACTTTTGAAATACCTGAGGATCCAATTTCCACTCGTGAGGATCCACTATTTGTCTGCTCAATACATCTGCTAAGGAGTTCTGTGCTCCTGGAAGAAATCTTGCCTGAAGATTGAGGTTGTAACTGAGAGCTGTCTCCCACAAAATCATCGCTTGTCTGCAAAGAGGGTACGAATGAGTTCCCCCTTGCTTGTTGATGTACCACATGACAGTTGTGTTGTCTGTTAGAATCAACACCTGCCCTGGGTGAACTAAATCCTTGAAAGCCATCAATGCAAATTGTACTGCTAACATCTCCTTCAAGTTGATATGCAAATGTTGAAGTTTGGCAGGCCACGTGTCTTGCACCCATTTTCCATTGAGGTGTGCTCCCCAAGCCTTGTCCGAGGCATCCGTCGTTAGAATCTGACTCGCCTCTGGTCGGGTCACAGAGAGTCCCTTGTTTAGGTGACATTCCTGAGCCCACCACAGAAATTCCTTCTGAATGCAAGGTATTATCTGAATGACAGTGTCTAGATCCTGGCAGTGTTGTGTCCATAGATTTTTGAGATACCATTGAAGCTTCCTCATATGCAATTTGGCATTGGGAAGCACCAGAATACAAGATGCCATGAACCCCAAGGCTTGAAGGACTGTCCTTGCAAGTCAGCCTGGACTGTAGAGACATTTGATGGAAATAAAGTGAAAGACTTTTCTGTTTGTCCGGGGTCAAAAAGGCCATCTGGGAAGCTGTATTCAGTCTCACACCCAGAAAGCACATGTCCTGAGAGGGTACTAGACTGGACTTTGTTTCGTTCACAGAATACCCTAGGCATCTTAACACTACCATCACATACTGTAGATGCTGAAGAAGCTCGTCCTTGTCTTGTGCAATAATCAGGCAATCGTCCAAATAAGGATAAATTTGTATTCCTTCCATCCTGAAAAGGCTATCACTGGAGCCAGAACCTTTGTGAACACTCTGGGCGCAGTAGATAAGCCAAAGGGCAATGCAGAGAACTGATAATGTAAATTCCCAGCTCGAAAACGCAGGTACTTCCTGCAACTGGGCCTGATAGGAACATGAAGATAAGCCTCTTTTAGATCCAGAATTACCATCCAGTGATCTTTTCCCAGCAGAGGCAAAAGCTGTTGTAATGTCAACATTTTGAACTTGAATGTCCAAATAAGTGTTGAGGAGAGATAAATCCAAAATCGGTCTCCACGTGTTCCCTTTCTTTGGTACTAGAAACAGGCGGGAATAAAACCCTAGACCCACTTCTGAAGGAGGTACTGGCTGTATAGCTCCCATGTGAAGAAGTAATGAAATCTGTTTGTGAGCCTCCATCCTTTGCCGAGGAGGAATGTCTGGCATACCTTTAAAAGGAGGCAATGTATGGAAATAAAACTTGTAACCTTTGTTTATAATGTCCAACACCCATTTGTCTTGGGTGATTAAAAACCAATTTTGCTTGAAGAGAGCTAGCTTTCCTCCCAAAGGAGCTGCCAGGCAAGAAGAATCTGGCAGCTGAAAATGCAGGTCATTGGGCCTGTTTACGAAAGGACTGGCCCCTACCCTCACCAGCAGATTGAGCAGGCGAACTCCATGTTCTAGGCCTAAAGGTACTCTGAGCTCTGCCCCTACCACGCCTAGATCTACCCCTAGACTGGGAATCAGAAGAAGGGTACGTCCACCCCTTAAGCAGGCCAATTTCTACTAAACTTAGGAGGTTGAACCTGCAAAAAATCTTTAACAGTCTGCATAGACTTAGCCTTGTCCTCCATTTTTTCAAAACAGACTCCACAGGAGGACCAAACAAAACTTCGGACTGTAAAGGGGCATCCAGAATTCTAGACTTAACATGCTCAGATAAATTCTGATCCTTAAGCCAGGCATGCCTACGAAGAACTGAACCAGTGGCAGCCACTCTAGAAGAAGCCTGCAAAGCATCAAAACCACACTGCAAAGAATGTTTCCCCACCTGTTCAGAAACATGCACCAAATCTTGCAATTCTTTACACTCTATGCCCTCTGCCAAAGCATCCACTTTAGATTTTAGCTGAGAAAGGAGGAAATTCTGATATTTCAACATATGAAACTGGCAATTTAAAGCCCTCATTGCTAAAGTAGAAGAGGTGTACACCTTCTTACCCCATCTGTCCAAAGCTCTAGCTTCCTTATCTAGAGGAACCGGATTCTTTACAACAGAAGCCCTAACACCCTTAGGCCCCTGACTAATAGTTTCTGGGTCCGCCCTAGGACTCTTATATAGGTATTTATGAGCCTCAGGTACCCTATAATACCTGTCCGGTTTAACTGGTGCAGGAGGCATAGAATCTGGATTAAATGAGGCCTCCGAAAAAACATCCTGAACAACATCCAAAACAGGAGGAATAGCCAAGGGTCTATGCTGTGGTAAAAACAAGAACTCTCTAAGCCTCTTTCTGGAATCTGAGTAATCCTGTCCTTCCCACTTAAAATGTTCCCTCATAGAGTGTAAGGTTTCTGAAAATGAAAAATCCTCTGGAGGAAGCAGAAGGAGTAGAATCCTCTGCATCGGAATCCGAATAAGGAGGAAAATCTTGAACATCTTCAGCCGAAGACTCAGAATCATCTGAGGCCTGCTCCAAAATTTCCAACTCTGGCTCTACCCTGGGCCTCTTATCAGGAGGGGGCATGGAACCTCTAATTAAAGTAATCAAATCTTCTGCCATTTTAAGCATATGCTTCTTAGGTACAGACCCTGAAGAACCAGAACTAACTCCAGAAGAAGGCAAAACAGACCTGCCCTTAGAAGAAGCCCTAGAAACAGTAGCAGAAGGCCTAACCCCCTTAGGCAAAGAAGGGAGAATAGTAACCTGAGAGGCCCCTTCAGCCTGACCTGACTCCTGTGAGGCCACATCCTGTAAAATCAAGGTTCCCCCTGAGACTCAACAGAAACTTCAGCCGGATCCACCTGTTCCACTGCAGTCTCTAAAGGACCGGCGTCCGAAATGGACGAATCATCCTGCCTAGGCTTTACAGATTTGTCTTTACGCGGTTTCGTGGAAGCGGGCGTCGGAGGATCCGACGGCATATTATAATTACACCGTTTGCCAAAGACTAACCTAGCGCAATCTAGCCTTCTCTTAATAGTGCGCTTATTAAACCTAGCACAAAACCGACACCCAACTACGTCGTGCTCCGGTCCCAAGCAAGGGATACAAAGCGAGTGGTAATCCCTATGCGGTATCTGCTTCCCACAAGAAATACAATTATTCACTTTTTCTGACATCCGGTAAATAACTGAGGCAAGAAAAACAAAATGCTCCCCAACGGGTACTTAGCCCAACTTGGTATGTCTGAAACTCCAGCGAAAAATTTCAGAAAGCCGAACGGCACTTGCAACGCTGCTTCTGCATCGGACCATGCGGCAAAAAAAGACTGAGGATATGACGTCGGTCATGCGCTTTTATACCCTGACGCTCTGATGTCAGGGCTGTGCGCCCATGACCGACGTCAGCCTAATACTTTGGTATTCGGGCCGACCGAGGACAGCGGACTACCCATAAGTAAGGACTGCAGCAATGTGAGATGAAGAACATCCTTATTTTCCTTACAGAGATGAGATTTTGTTTGACAATGGTATCATCATGAAAGTTCCAAAAGTGACTGTTCCAAAATCCTTGCAACAACAGTATATTACCATTTTGCATTGTGGCCACCCAGGAACAGATTCTACCAAAAGAAGGGGCAAAAGAACTAGTATTTTGGCCTTCTACGTCACAGGATATTGAGAGAGTAGTTTCAGCTTGTTCTGTATGTACTAGTACTAAGCCACATCAACAGAAAGAACCACTTCAGCTAAATCAGATTTCTGAACTACCTTGGTCGACAGCAGCTACAGACATTTTCGAACGGAATGGTCAACATTACTTGGTGTTAGCAGACTTTTATATTTAAATCGGTTCGAGACTGACCTACTTCCTAATCTAGCATTCAGTACTGTCATTACTAAGATGAAGCATCATTTTGCAGTCCATGGAAGTCTGCACCAAGTTATTTCTGACAATGGTACACAGTTTACAAGCTAGCAGTTCAAAAGCTTTGCTAAGGAGTGGGACTTTACTCATGCCACTAGTAGCCCTGAGTACCTGCAGTCAAATGGTGTGGCAGAACGTGCAGTTCAAAGTGTGAAACAATTACTAGAGAAGTCAAAACATGACAACAGCGATGTTTTCTTGAATCTCAAAAGTGTTCCTCATGATAAACACCTTGGTTTATCTGCACAGAGACTTCTGTCGAGATAAACCTGAGCCACACTACCACTACTTGATTCCATGTGTCAAGAACAGATCAGTGAAAGTCAATCTGTTAAAGAAGTGCCTATCCCAGAAAAAGAAGTTATGTCTTACCATAACGTTCCATCTATATTGTTGATCCTCGTTCAGTCATTACGCATGGGTATCGGTTCCGACCTTGGAACAGAGCTGGCCATTTTCCAAGCTCGCGGCAGCTTCAAACTCTCGAGCTAAACTCTTACCCACAATCCCCCACTCCCTGTTACCTCAGATTGAGTTTGCAAGTCAAAGAAGGTAGAGGCTACCTCTGGTCAAATAACCTAAAAGAACCAGATGGTGAAATCCACTAGAAACCACAGGAGGGGGAAGGAGGGAGGGTCGTAATGACTGAACGAGGATCAACAATATAGATGGAATGTTATGGTAAGACTTAACTTCTTTATCTGATATTGTTAATCCTCGTTCATTCCTTACGCATGGGACAGAGTCCCTAGCTACCTCTATTTCTGGGAGGCTCTCATGGAAGGATATTCCTGAGCACCATAAAACAGAAAGATGCTCTTTCCCTGGAGGCCAAGTCCAATTTGTAATGATTGATGAAGGTATGAGGCGTAGCCCAAATTGCAGCTGCACAGATGTCATGTAAGGAAGCTCTGGCATGGAAGGCAGCAGAAGTTGCCACCAAACTTGTTGAATGAGCTTTCAAGGTAGTAGGCAACGAAATATTACATTGTGTATAAATGAAGGTCACACAGTCCTTCAACCATCTAACTAATGTGACCTTAGCAACAGCAGATCCTAATCTAGGTCCAGAAAATGCCAAAAATAACTGGTCAGATTTACGAAAGGGCCTAGTCCTGTAAGTAAAAATGAATTTGCCTGTGGATATCTAGGGTATGTAGGCAATACTCTCCTCTGTTTGAATGATTGGGAAACAAAACTGGCAATTCAATGGCTTGATTAATGGACATTTCAGAGATCACTTTACGCAGAAAAGATGGATTAGTTCTCACAGACACTATCTCTACGAAAAGTCAAGTAAAAACTCTTGATACATAGAGCTTGAAGCTCAGAAATGCGTCTGGCAGAAGTAATGGCGAACAAAAACAAGGTTTTCCATGACAAATACTTGAGGTCGCAAGAAGAGGCTTGTTCAAAAGGTGTAATTGTCAGAGCTTGTAGAATTAATGATAAATTCCATGGTTGAATAGGTTCTCTAAAAGCTGGCTTCAGATGATTCACACCTTTTATGAAGGTCTTGCACAATTTGTGGGACATAAGAGAGAAATCTTGGACACCCTCACGAAAATTAGAAATTGCAGCCAAATGAACTCTAATGGTAGAGGCTGATAGACCCAATTGAAAGAGGTCGGCCAGATAGTCTAGTATTATCAACACTGGTGCTGAGAAGGGATCTACTTGTTTATCTTTCAGCCAACAGGTAAATCTTTTCCGCTTGCTCAGATAAGTAATGCTAGTGGAAGACTTATGAGATGCAATGAGAATATCACGTACTGGTAAAGAAAGATCATTCTACCTGGCAATCAAGGGAATTGGAGTAGCCAAGCCATGAGCTTCAGGCAGTTCAAGTTGGGATGAATCAGGTTCTATGGATGTGAGATCAACTTTGGGGTTGGATGGAGCATCCATGGTCAATCTAGTAGGTGAGGCCAAAGGAAGGGAAACCAAATCTGTCGAGGCCAATATGGTGCTATGAGGATCACCTTGCTCTTCAAACGACGGGCTTTCTTCAAAAACTGAGGAATGAGGGGAAAGGGTGGAAATGCGTAAAGAAGACCCGAGGGCCAATCGTGGACTAGAGTGTCCCTGGGTGACTGTCCCGGAGGGGGAATCCGGGAGAAGTAGTTGCTGCATTTGTAGTTGGTCAGGGATGCAAAGAGGTCGCAGCAAGGACGGCCCCAGTGGTGGAAGATTTCCATCCCTATCAAGGGATTCAGGGACCACTCGTGAGGTTGAAGAATGCACCTGCTGAGTCTGTCTGCTATCACACTGGAACTCCTGGGAATGTGCGTTGCTAGAAGAAAATGGTTGGTAGCCATCGCCCATTACCATATCCTCATAGCCTCTCGACAAAGGGGGTAAGATTTGGTTCCACCTTGCTTGTTGATGTACCAGACCACCGCCGTGTTGTCTGATTGAATCGCAATTGTCCCAGACGGCAGCAGGGGATGGAATGCTTGCAACGCCAGAAGCACCGCCCTCAGCTCTAGAACATTTATATGCAGATGGGCCTCCAGTTCGGACCAAGTGCCTTGGACTGTCTGTCCCTGACATAGTCCCCCACCCCATCAGGGAGGCGTCCGTGGTCACTGCGGCCTTGGGTTGCTGGGGGGAGAAGGGGCGAGACCATTGTGATGGATTGTGTGTCAGCCACCAATTTAAATCCTGTTTGTACCTGTGGGTTACTCGAATCATGGCTGAAAGAGGATGCTGAAAAGGATACCATTGGGTAAGCAGTAGCGATTGTAGAAGCCTCATGTGAAACCTGGCCAGGGGAACAAAGGTGATGGAGGCTGCCATGGAACCCAACAGCTATAGGACCAAGTGAGCCGTGGATTTCTCCCTTGAAAGGATTGGAATCAGCTGTTGCTTTATCCTTAGAATTCTGTGCTCTGGAATAGCAGCTCTGCAGTTCTTTGTGTCCAAGATAACCCCTATGAATTCTGTCGACTGAGAAGGGGTGAGATTGGATTTATGCCAGTTTATGGTTATGCCTAGCCTTTGAGCTGAGAGGAGAGAGTATGCCAGGGCTTCTTCCAGTAGATAAAATTGAAAAAATAAAAAAAACAGCCACCAGAGAATGAATGAAGGTCTCTTCTTTTTAATATGCCACCAAAAACAAACAACCAAACGACTAAGCGCTTACACCAGGCTTCAACCACTGGCTTCTTCAGAGTCATTTGGTAAAACATCCACAGCTTATTAAATATACAAACTAATTGATTAATTAGTTAATTAGATCACCTGACCAGCAGATTCAACAAAAATCATTCAAAAATCCCCTCATTCCACACACATACAATCCATCTCTTTCTATATAGTTTTCTCATTCCATAAAATAATAAAAATTAAATATTGTATATAAATTCATACAGCCATGCCCAAAAAAAAAAGATTGTATTGTTTATAACAACAATAATGTAAATTAACAGGCAGGATACAAGAATTACAACCCATGTATTATTAAAGTCAATAAATAACATAACTGCACTAAAAATATCTTACAGTTCTATTTAAATTTGAAACCTAACTTAATTCTTCTTTAACAAGTACTATTCACTATGGTAGTTTGAATGGTGAATTTTTCAGTTAAATATAATTTGCTTTTAATTTTAAAATGGGCATCAGAGAAACAGCATCGTTTAAACCAGGTGACTTCATGGGATTAAGTCTAAGTTGCCAAGTTGTCTCTAGGGCTCCAATTTTGTTACTGATGTCACAGCTCCTTTCACCCATAATCACTCTATCTATAATAAAAAATACAAACTTTTTAAAATTCTTACATTTTTTTGAATGTAAATAAAGGGCATTGTGCTCATCCTTTCTATTAATGCATCTCAAATGTTCTGCAATCCTATCTCGTAATCTCTGAATGGTTTTATCCACATAAAAACCATCACATGAAATACATAAAGCAACACAGACAATGTTTTTCGTATTACAATTACATATCCCTGGACATGAAATAGTGTATTTGTAGTTAATCCCGGTGTCCGAACCTGTAGAGCAGTATCATACCTGTGAGAAAGACCATCTCAGAGCGAGTTATCCAGCATTCCAGTTCCAGAGGACATTACGGTAAATATCCCTGTTCCTGGGAAGAATCCTGAAACTCCTGAAGTAAGTTGTTCACCAATGACTGTCCCTGTTGCTAAACCCAGTTATGATTGCTATATCACTAGATCAGGTCACATTTCCAGACCGTGTTCCAGATACATGGCAACTTGGAAATGAATGTTGTGTTTACTTCTTATTGTCTGTACAATTGCATGTTTCATTTCAAATGTCATTATATTATGGGCAATTCGAGTTAGGATGTACGTCAGTATCTGTGTATACCTTGAAGAAGCTTTCTAGGGGCTTGCACAAGTGTATAAATACTGAGCATGTGCAAGCCTGACTGCCATTTTGTAATAAGCTGTTGAGATGTAAGCATGTATGTGTAGTCTATCAGTTAATCAGTTTGTTTATATTTTGTATTACTGCTATCCATCCTGATGTTTGTGTGTAATAAAGCATATAAATGAACTACCCCACCTGTTCGTCTTCAATTGTAAACAAAGACTAGTGACAGTAAGCCTCAAGTTATTTGATAATTTAAAAAGCCAATGGTATTATCCCTGTTACAAGAAACAGTAACACAGGAACAGTGAGCATTTTTGAACTTGTTGTTACAGCAGATAAGACCACATCAGAGCCTATGATATTTAGACAGAGACTACACACGTCAAGCCAAAGTTCAAGCATGGAGAAACTGGACTACCCTTGGCATGGGCTTCAATAGAAAGTATGGCGAGTAAGAATGTACCCACTATAATGATTCAAAACCTGTGTAAAACAGTAAATAAGAGAGGGTCCAGAATGGGACATTAAGTTACACATTTTCAACCTGTACTGTGATTGTTAAACAAGTAGATGGAAATCCAAAGATCACAGAAAGGTTCACAGCCAAATTTAGAAAATCTGTTGATAATAGCGTGGAACTGCGGTGGTGGTGCTGCGGTAGCGTTGTCGCCTCACAGACGCTGCACGTTCAATTCTCAGAGCGTCTTCTGTGTGTCGACATGCGTGAATGGGCGTTCCTTCGCTGAAGGTTGTACGTTAGGCCCGGCAAGCCAGCACGTAAAAATCTACTGCCAATCATTAGCAGACCGGAGTTCCGCTGTGGCGACCCCTAATCCGGAAAAGCCGAAAGACAGTTGTTGATAATAGTGTGGTTGATCATACCTGATGACTTCAGACAGGATGGATATTAGGCTGCGCCAAGTAATCCACACCTCGGCATGCTTCTGAGAAACTCTGGAAAAACAGACATACAATTGTGCCACAGGCTTTGGGAAAGCAATGTCAAGAGAGAGAAAAATTAGTAACTGATTAAAAGGAGGTTTAAGAGTTTCTTGCAAACAAACTTTTCAAGAATTTTAGCCAGAGAAACTGATCTGGAAATGCTGGCTAATACAGAGGGTCTGTCTTTGTGCATTTAGGTTGTAACACCTCTGTGTATTATGAAAACCCTCTTCTATGAAGATCTTTTTAGTTAGGAAGATAAGATGGATAAAGCCAGGCCACTGTTAGTAGGATGACTAAAAACAGTAAAAGACATCAAGGGACGTCATCCCTGATGCACTCACTTGTGAAAAAAGCTTCTCAATGTAACAACGTTTTGCTTATGGAATTATTGTTAAGGTCTTCACTTAAGTTCAAGGTTTGATTCTAACCTCTGGATACTGACTATGTTTAAAGTGGCCCTTCCAGGCAGTTATCTTAGTAATCACCTATGAACAGGATCTTCTGTAAAGCATGCGATTTTGGGGGTGGAACTATTTTCTGAGGACCTGGCTTTGGTACTACGGATGTGGGACTGGAAATAAGGTCTAAACTTTATTAGCTCACCGGTTACAATGTCTCGAAGAAGGGACATACTGGTCTTATGCCAACAACTTTAAGGATATTTGAAATATAGCTGCTTCATGAAAAAAAATTTTCTTTTGCAATCTTTTACTATATTTTGCAGGCATTTTTCCTGCCTATAGGTATTAAACAGTAACGGAGATACTGAGCCCATCTTTGTCTGCTGATAACTAATACCTAGACTTAGTTTCCCTCAATTAGACCCTCCAACCTACTGATTGGCTCTGCAGACTACCTGGTTTTAGTGTGGGCTTACTTGGCTCCCCTCCCACCCACCACCATATAATTTCCTTTATACCTATCCACTACTTCCATCCACCCTTAAGCTCCTCCCCTTCCTGTACCCACACTACCTCTTGCACCCTAAACTTAACTCCACTAGTCTTTATCACATATAAATATATCACCTTCCACCAACTTTGAACCTTATCATCTCATTACTATCCACTAACCCCTCCCAAACTCTCAACTCAAGTCAAATTCATCACATAGAATTATAATCACCCAACTACAAAACCTTTCCCCCTCTTCAAAGATGACTGCCACAATACTCTCTGTCCTAGTCCTTCCCTCATCACTTCCTCCTACACACTACCACATCTCCTCCCACACTTTTAACCCCCATCCAAAATGTCCCCACCAACCCTCACTCTCACACCCCTCCTTCCCTCAACTACCTATATCTATCACTGCCATCTGTCCTTCCAATGAATATACTATTCCCTAAAATAAAAATGTTTCCCTCCTACCTTCTTACATCTAAGAATAAGGCAAAATACCTCAACAACTACCCACTAAAAATGAAACCCTACTATCTTCCAAAGACTTTGCTCCTATCTGGCGACATACATACAAACCCTGGTACTACAACTACCCCACCATCCCACAAAATACGTCTCCTAATACTAACCAATCATCCATATCAAATAAACACATTTCTTTCTATTCTATCAATACTCGAAGTATACTTAAACTAAGCCAGTTTCATGCATGGGTATCTCATCATACCCCTGATGTCATCTCTGTAACTGAAACTTGGCTTAAACCCCAAACTCAAGATAAGGACATTCTCCCCCATGGTTACAACATACTTCGCCAAGACTGCTCAAAAAAAAAAGGGGGGGGGGTGTCGCCATAGTTTACTCCAATAACCTCACGCTCTCCCATCCTAAACAACCTGTTCCTTCCTTTTCACCTGCAGAAACACTGGCAGCAAACCTTAAACTTAATGACTATACTATCATAACAGTAGTAGTCATATATATTTCACCGGGGACAACATTCCCCTACTAGAAAATATATTTTCATATCTCACCCAAAATTTCCCTAATGAAACCATCCTTCTTGGAGACGAACATTAATTGGCTGACCCTCTGCAAACCAAACTCTCATCACATAAATCTCTATGGCTTTACACAACTAATCTCTCAAGCTACCCATACTAATAACTTTCAGTCTCCAAGCTCCCTGATAGACTGGATACTTGTTTCTAATCCCAGTAAATACCAAAATCCAGAAACACTACCCGACTCCCTGAATGATCACTCGCCTATAACAGTGCTCAGATATATCACCCATAACTCTAAACCACACTGGCTAATCATAATCAAAATAAACTTGAACTTCCTTAAACAGCTCCCACTAGATGATGCAGCAAAGGTCTTCAACTCTACTTTCATTGGCATTGTAAATGCTCTAGCTCCACCCAGAAAAGTACACGCAAAAAACTAAAATTTCACCCTGGCTATCTAAACAAACCTATACCCTTATGAAAACCAGAGATAAGGCTTGGAAAATATGGGTACACTCCAAACTTCCAGCTGACGTGCAAAGGTAGAAAGAACTTAGAAATCAAACAAAAAAAAAAAACTGCATCAACATAGACAAAAAAAGATGTCTATTATAATCCCCCAACAACATTAAAATCTGATCCAAAGAAATTCTGGAATGCTATAAACAAGATACTACATCCTGACAACCCAACCTCACCAAACCCATGTCCTGACAAGTCACCTGAAGAGGCTGCCAATAGATTCAACACCTATTTCATTGAATCTATTTCCAAACTGTTTAACCCCAAGCCCTCAAACAGCAATACTTATAACCTCCATGAACGCCCCCCAACTTCTAACAATGAAAACTTCTTTACTTTAAAACCTGTCCCCACTAACTACATCAAAACTCTACTCTCTAAGCTCAAACCATGCTCAGTATCTGCAGACAATATCCCTTTATATTTTCTCTAAACTGCTGCACACTCCCTTGCTGTACCTATATCTATCGTTCCATCTCTGAATCTAAAGTTCCATCGATCTGGAAACAGTTCTACACTCTTCCTATACATAAAGGAGGTAACTCCACAGAGATCTCTAACTTCAGACCAATCGCTATCCTTTCTCCTCTCTCAAAAGGCCTTGAGAAATGCATACATAAGCAAGTTATGCATTATCTCATTCAGGGAAACCTGCCCACTCCTACACAGCATGGTTTCCATCCTAAGCATAACACCACCACAGCTCTACTATCCTTCCTCAACACTATCTCTCTAGCCAAAGATGATCATAAACTCGTATCTTACCTATTCCTTGACCAATCAAAGGGTTTTAAACACAGTCTCTCACTCTCTGCTACATAACTAACTCATAGACCTTAACTTCTCCCCTGGCACTATCGTTTGGTTCTCGAGCTATCTCACTGATAGGCAGCAGTCTGTGAGATGGGACTCAACACTATCCACCCCCCCCTTCCAGTAAGAACAGGTGTCCCCCAAGGATCCATACTTGGGCCACTACTTTTTAATATCTTCAACTCACTTCACTCCTCTTGTCCTCAGTCTATCATTGCCCAATATGCAGATGACTCTATAGTCATCACTACTGCTAACTCACCCTCTGAACTCCTAAATACTACCCAGACATCCTTTAACTCAGTAGAGACATGGCTCATAAATAACCAGCTCATCCTCAACCAAAAGAAAAACAAAATTGCCTCTTTTTTTATAAATCTGTTCCATAACATCCCTAAACAATGCCACTACAGAAGTCGAATCTAGCACAAAACTACTTGGCATTACCATAGATGATAGACTAAAATATGATATACACTAACAATTGCATCAGAAAAAAAAACATCAGAAAGTAGGACTTCTGTACACAAATAAATTCCTCACCCCTGAAGCTAGGGTTACTCTCATATGCCTACCTTCTACATTGCTTAACTTACTGTTCCCAAATACTCACTAATCTGAACTCCTCCTTACTCACCAAACTAGAATCGACATATCACAAGACAGCTAGATTTGCAGCTCAACAAACAAATAAATCCCCCCACTGTCTCTCCCTAAAATACCTGAACTGGCTCAAACTTCTGCACCTTTCTCCAATCTCAGCTCCAAATCATACACACCATTCTATATCAGCCTACTTTCTGCCCAGCACTATCATCCCTCATCCTCCTCTATTCCCCTATCAGACATCTCCGAAGCGCAAATCAAGACCTACTAACTGTTTACAAACCTAAGTCAAAGACAGGGTGCAACCTATATAGCTACCACCCCTCTATTGCATGGTACACACTCCCATTAGAAATCAAGAACCTCATACATCCCAAACAATTTAAGCTAGCCACCAAAGACTACTTTAAAAAGCACTGGACCTGCCACTGCCTGCACCCTCCCTGACCATAACCAACCAACCTAGTCCTGTTTATCTAATATATTCCCATTCCTTCTATTTAACTCTCAAAACGTTTCCTTTAATCTACTTATTGTACTTTAGATTGGTTAACTATTTGAAACTACAATCATTTGTGCTTATGCTTCATATTTTTGTTTATAGTATTGTATGATACTGGCAAGTACTGTATGTTGATTAGTAAACAATTGCATAATACTATAGCAATTTCTGTATGTTCTGAAGCTTTTCTCCCTGGGCCTCCACTCAGTCGGACACTCCTGGGTTAACAAATGTAAAATAAAATTAATTAATTAAATGATCAAAGCCAACTCAAGAGCAAGGTCCATCCAAGAAGGAAAGTATACTTTACTCTGCTGTTTTTTATAAGGGTACCATGACACAGTAATTAAAAACACATCATGAAAGGCATCTTCTACGGAAAAGACCACTAGAGTCTGCAGAAAGGACAGATCAGTCATAGCCCATATTTTCTAACTCTTAACTTTCAAGGGATCTCGCATTTAAAAGGTAAAACAGTGAACACAGAGGAAATGAAATGACTTAAAACATGAACAGTAAATGAACCAGTCTGGTATGCTTTCCTGGCCTGAGGACTTGACAACCCTAGTAGAAAGACCATAACACCTGGCGGAGTTCATGTAGTTTCAATGGGTCATGTGAGAACACATCCATGCTAGAAGTCCAGACAACAACATTATGACCACTCAATTTGACCTGAAATGTTACTTTCTCAGTAAACCAACCAAGAGAATCATCAAACAGACTTTACTTAGTGAAGATATCGATTCCAATGGCCAACAAGCTTCTAGGACCTCATACAGAGACACTGATAAAGAAATAATTTCTCCCTATGGTGTTTGGAAGCTGCTTGGTACTGAAGAAAAAGATATAATGCTCCTTCACAAAAATAAGCAAGACAAGATAAGTAAAGAGCCCAGAGTAAAGAATAACAACTACAGTCTTACCTTACCAGATAATATATGAAGGAACCCCTTCCTGAAGGGTCCTACAATTGGGTTCACTCTCTTCACCAGTTAAGAAATTACACTAATCTGTGATGATCCCATACTCAGGGGGGGGGGGGGGTGCATATACTCAGTGTCAGAACATGCTAGATATCACAGGCACAAACGAAATACCAAATCCCCTACAAACCAATTACATCCCCCCAGCATGAAGGTAAGACAACTTTACTTTTAAGTAAATACAAGTTTATGCCGAACATCAACAGCCACAGCTGGATGGAATGTTTGTTCAAGCACAATGGGATGATAGCAGGGTATTTATGACTCATTAAAGATGGTGCCCTAATATATCAGGCTTCCTCCTTGATGGGGCGTATGACTGGATAGAACTCCCAGCAGAAAATCCACCAAGTATGAAGAAACCAGAGTTCAGTCTCAAGATCCAGATTCAGAAAGCTGAGTCCTAAAGTATAGAGATACCAAAGGAAGTCCAAATGGCAATCCTAATCAAGCTAATAATGATTTGTGAAGATATACATCAATAAGCAACTGGCTGCAAAACAGCTGTCTAGACTGGAGATGTACTGGAAGCAAACATTCAAGTGGAGTAGCTTTTGACCATAATATTTTGCAGTGGGCAGTTTGGCACCTTATTACAGAAGATGTTGCATTTAATAATAGTCTTGGAAGGGCTTTGATTAACAGAAATACTTTCCCACCCCAGAGCAAATGAGGGAGACAATTATTCAGACTTCTTAAACTCTTTAACCAGCTTCAGATTAATGCGAGT
The DNA here is from genome assembly GCF_019279795.1 of Protopterus annectens. Taxonomy (NCBI): domain Eukaryota; kingdom Metazoa; phylum Chordata; order Ceratodontiformes; family Protopteridae; genus Protopterus; species Protopterus annectens. Next base: position 1,146,789,465 of record NC_056725.1, read on the forward strand.
TGGTGGTGGTGGTGGTGATTAGTTCCGTGAAAGATCCAGTCACTTTTAGTTTCCATCACAGTAAAGGCAAAAAGAGAAGTTATGTACTCACCATAACGTTCCATCTGAGTAGGTAACTTCATTTGTCAGCAACCTGTGGGTATCGGATCTGACCTGGATCCGAGCCGGCAACTTTCCAAGCTAGAGATCAGAGCTCCAAGCTCCTCCCCCTTACCCATAATACCATGCAACCTCCTTCCAATCCTCAGATCACGTTTGCCCATCTATATAACCTCACAACCACAAAACAACATCCTGAAAAACCCTAACCTAAGGATTAACAAAGGACTTGATAAACCATCCTAGGGTCCAGGTAATCAAAGAACTAGGGTAGGGGGAAGGAGGGAGGGTCGGTTGCTGACAAATGAAGTTACCTACTCAGATGGAACATTATGATGAGTACATAACTTCTTCATCTGAAGTAGTTAACTTCATTTGGTCATCAACTTGTGGGACAGAGTCCCCAGCTACCAAAAAACTTGGGAGGTCCTCAAGGAAGGATATTCCGGAGCACTGCAGAGCCAAAAGCTGCCCTTCCTCTGGACACTAAATCCAATTTATAGTGATAGATAAAGGTATGAGAGGATGCCCACGTAGCCGCAGAACAAATGTCTTCCAAGCAACTCTAGACCAGAATGCAGCAGATGTAAACACAGAGTGAGTAGAATGAGCATGAACCCCTATAGGGTCTGGTAGGCCAGATAGTTTGTATGCGAGCAGAATACCATTAGAAATCCATCTGGCCAGAGTCACCTTCGAAACTGGCTTACCCAAGAAGGGTTTTGCAAAGGAAACAAAGAGCTGATCAGACTTGCGGAAGGCAGCTGTTCTGTGTAAATAAAAGCATAACTGTCTATGAACATCTAACAAATGAAGTTTGTACTCCCCTCTGTTTTGATAGTTAGGGAAAAAAACTGGGAGATTAATGGACTGATTGATGTTCGCCTTGGAGGCCACTTTGGGTAGAAATGATGGGTTAGTCCTGAGAGAGACCCTGTCCTTATGGAATACAAGATAAGGGGGCTTAACAGAAAGGGCCTGAAGCTCCGACACCCTCCTAGCTGAGGTAATAGCTACCAAAAAGGCAGTTTTCCAGGACAAGAATTTCAAATTAACAGAAGCTGCAGGTTCAAAAGGTGGTCCAGTCAGGGCCTGAAGGACCAAAGTTAGATCCCATAGAGGGGTGGAGTTCCTAATAGGAGGTCTCAAGAGAAACGTACCTTTCAGAAAGGTCTTAAAAATCTTGGTGGAAGCGAGGGGATTGAGATGGTCTCCGATGTGAAAAAGGGAGATGGCAGCCATTTGAACCTTAACAGTAGAACTGGCCCCTTGCTGAAAAATACGAGATAAAAAAAAAAAAAAAAAATCGAGCACTACTGGGATAGGAGCAGTGAAAGGGTCTAAATTCCTATAATATGCCCAAATGGAAAACCACTTCCATTTACTATTGTAAACCTTCCTGGTAGAAGGCTTATGCGCCGCTACCAGGATAGCTCTAACTGCGGACGAGATACCAGGAGTCCTAGCAACTAATGGAACTGGATCAGCCAAGCTGAGAGCTTGAGATTGACCAGATTCGGGGGGGTTCTAATCCCGAAGGATGAGATATCAGATCTGGAATGGGATCCAAGATCCAGAGAGGAGCTATAAGATGAGACCGTAGATACAGGAACCAGGCTTGACGAGGCCAGAATGGGCCTATGAGGATAATCTTGTTCCCCAACCGACGAACTTTCTGTAAGAATTTTGTCATCAACGGAGGAGGAGGATAATCATAAAGAAGACCGGGTGGCCAAGCATGGACTAGAGCGTCTCTGGGGGCTTCCCTTGAAGGGGGGATTATAGCGAAAAATTCACTGCACTTCACATTGGAAGGCGACGCGAAGAGATCGCAGCAAGGCTGACCCCACTTGAAGAAGATCGGTTTCACTACTAAAGGATTCAGGGACCACTCGTAGGGTGAGAGGATAGTTCAACTCAGTTTGTCCGCTAGGATGTTGGACCGACCCAGAATGTGCGTTGCTAACAGAAAACGGTTGGATATCGCCCAATCCCAAACTCTCATGGCCTCCAGGCAAAGAAGGCAAGACCTAGTTCCCCCCTGTTTGTTGATATACCACACCACTGACATGTTTGTCTGACTGAATTGCAATAGTCCCTGGAGGGAGAAAGGCATGAAAGGCTTGCAACCCTAGAAGAACCGCCCTCATCTCCAGTACATTTATATGCAGAACGTTCTCTGAGTCCACGTACCTTGGACAGTTCTGCCCACGTAATGCCCCCCCCCCCCCCAAGGCGGGAAGCATCAGTGGTCACCGTGACTTGGGGTTGTGGAATAACAAATGATCATCCTTCCCAAAGCTCTTGAGATTGGAGCCACTCCATGAGGGAATTTCTGCAAACTCTGCTGATAGGAATCGGTAAGTCCAATGGGTGGTGAAGGATGGACCACTGAACCTGCAAAGTCCACTGGAGAACCCTCATGTGCAAGCGAGCTAAGGGAATGAGATTGATTGCAGCTGCCATGGACCCTAAAGCTCTCAGGACTACCTCCGCTGACGGGGCAGGTGACTGAAGGAGGGCTAGAATGTGTAGGGTCAAACTGCGAAGTATGTCGGATGTCAAGAAGGCCTTGGTCTGAAGTGTGTCTATTCTGGCCCCTATGAACTCCAAGATTTGAACTGGTTGAAGGGATGACTTCTTGAAGTTTATGGTGATCCCCAATTGGGATGCTAATTGTAGGAAGCAATCCCTGGCTAAGCAGAGTAGATGCCTGGTGGGGGCAGTAAGGAGCCAGTCGTCTAGGTAAGGAAAAACCTGTATTCCCTGAAGTCTCAGGTGGGCCGCTACAATTGCCATGACCTTGGTGAACACCCTGGGGGCTGTGGTGAGACCTAAGGGTAGGACCCTGAACTGGTAATGACTGGCTCCTAGCCAAAAGCAGATGAACCTCCTGGATCGTCTGTCCATGAGAATATGATAGTATGCATCCTTGAGGTCTATGGAGCACATCCAGTCCTTCTCCTGCAAAAGGGGCAGGATGGATTGAAGCGTGACCATCCGGAATTCCTCCTTGGCAATGAAGAGGTTCATGGTTGAAAGGTCGAGAATCGGCCTTAAGTCCCCCGTCTTCTTTGGCACCAAAAAGAACCTGGAGTAAATGCCTAATCCGGACTGGCCTGTGGGGACGTGCTGGATGGCTCTTTTTTCTAGCAGCTTTTTTATCTCTAAAGCTGCAGCCTCCCTCTGACTGGGTGGTACATCGGGGAGGTGCCTCGACTGAGGAGGTTGGTTTATGAAAGGGATTGAGTAACCTCTGGATATTATTCAAAGCACCCAGCGATGTGTTGTGATGGACTCCCATTGAGCCAGGTGCTTCGAAAAACGCCCCCCAACTGCCTCCAGAAAAGAGCAGTCAGGCAACCCCTCAGGGCTGCTGTGTGGGTCGGTCAGAAAAAGGTTCCAGGGACCCAAAATTTTTCGGCCCCACTCTGCCTCTGGGCCGGTGTCCACCTTGTCCCCCTCCGTCTCTGAAGGACGAAGGGTCCAGAGCATAAAGGGACTGCTGAGACTTCTGAAACCACATCTTCTTTTGTCCTCTCTGGTTCCTGGAAAAGGACCTTTGAGGAGCCGAGAAGCGGATTCTGATGGCAGGCAGCGTCTTCCCATCTTTCTCGCTCTGAACCAATGTGTCACAGACGGTCTTCACAAACAGGGTAGAACCGAAGGGTGCGTTCGCGAAGGACACCTTGAAAGGTTACGAAAAGTCACAAAGTCGGAGCCAGGCGTGACGCCTTAAGGCGATGCTGGATCCGCTGGCTCTAGCGGCTCCTTCCATGGCATGGGAGAGTAGCTGCATAGACGTGTTTGATACAGATTTCAGAGTAGCCATGGGAGCAGAGAAGGTCCGTATATCCTCGGCCGACATTGATTCAGGGGAAGACTCAGCGTATTCTTTCACCAGATCCCGCTGAAGTCTAATTACATGGGCCAAATAATTCAGCGCCCTTATGGAAAAAGTAGCTGAAGCAAACATCCGCTTCCTGATATGATCCATCGTCCGAGACTCCTTATCAGGGGGATGGACCGAGGAACTATCCTGAGCAAGTTCCTTCTTGGTGGCTGCCGCCACCACCATGGCATCTACAGGGGAACCCTTACTCCAAGCCGTCCTATCCGCGGGGGGACTAAGAATCCTATCTGGCCTCCTGGAGATTGGCTCTACAGTGTCCGGTTCCTTCCACGCTCTGGTAGTGATGAGGTCAACCAGGGGGTCAGCCGGAGGGGACACCCAAGAGGTAGATGGACCTGTGAACATCTCCAGGAATACAAATTCGTCCGAGGAAGGTTTCTGGGCTGACCACCCCCCCTTTTGGCGAATCATTTCCATAATGTCTCCAAAGGAGACGTCTTCAGGGGGTGACCTGGGGGAACCTTCCCCTTCTTCCAAATCGGTGTCCTCCGTGAGGGACTCAGGTGAGTCCAAGTGCCTCCTCTTACACTTACGTTTGTGAGGGACCTCCTCAGTGGGGCTGTCCGAGGAGGGTTCACCAACAGGGTCATGTTCCGCCAGTGGAACGGGCTGGGGCGTCAACGCAGGCTGTCCCTGGGACTGGACGATGGAAGATCCCGAAGAAAGAGTAGGGGATCTCAAACCTCTCGAGAGAACCCTCTCCACCACGTTAAAAGCAGAGGGTGAACCAATCTCTCTGGGCTCTGTGGTTAACACCCTTGGATCCAGTGTGGGGATCGGCGTCAAAGCCGAAGCACTCGGACCCGAGAGGGAAGTGTGCTCCGACCGAAACAGAGCCGAAGACACACTGGCCCCCTCGGATCCAACACATGGCACTCGGCCCTGAGAGCTCGGATCCAAAAAGGGATCTGACAAACTCGAGGCTTGGCCAGCGCGAGGTAGTGATAACCATCACAGCCGACTCCCTGACTCCGAGACTCCTCTGATTCAAAGGCTCTGAAACCCGATAGTGGATCGGAGAAGGAGCTATCGGGGCAAAAAGTGGGGCTGTACTCCCTCCCGGAGAGGGGGCAGCAACACTCCCATCTGCAGTTGGGTTTGGAGAAAGCGACATCATCCGGTCCATATCAGCGTTGGAGAGGCTACGGGTTGATCTGAAGAGGCTGCCAAAGCTGGCCGGGAGGGCCGCCGCGATGACCTCGAAGATGGCTGGGCCTCCTCCGGGGAGAAGCGTGGAGAATGGAGCCGAGGGGAGGAAGGCCCGGAGACCCTCTGGGGCGACAAGTGCACTTTGGCAGGTGAGGCTGAGGGGTCTGAGTCGGCCTGCCGCTTGTGGTTTCTGTGCCTCTCTTTCTCCCTCTCTCTCTTTCCTCTCTCTCTCATCTTTTTTAGATTCCCTCTCTCCCTGGGAAGAGGTGGGAGGTTGAGTCCCAGCCAGGGGAGGGGGGACAGCAGGCTGAGCAGCCACAGCCATGGCTGTAGCCACCGAGGGAGAGGAGGAAGAAGTCGATTCCATGGGTAGGAGACCCGCCAGAATCAGCTTATTCCTCATCCCTCAGGGCCCGGGGGTTAAAGGCTGCGCAAATCTGGCAGCCTGAGGTCAGATGAGGTACCCCTAGGCAGAGGATGCACTGAGTGTGGCCATCCGCTGGGGATAGCTTATGGCCACACTCAGTGCACTTAGAAAAGATGGCCTTTGGGGCCTTGGCCATGATTCCTACATAAAGGCACACACACACCCCACACAAACACCTAAGGGGGAAAAGAGGGGCCTACTAGGAGTTAAACTACGAGGGTACGAGGGAGTAAAGCTAAGGGATTTAATCTAAACTAACCACACACACAAACTATTAGAGAGCTTTTTAAGCAAAAATACACTCAAATCGTCTGAAAACACTAGGAGCTTGAAAACTCGTGCTTGACCAAGCCACGGCAAATGAGATTTGGGGATTGGAAGGACATTGCAGGGTATTATGGGCAAGGGGGAGGAGCTTGGATCTCTAGCTTGGAAAGCTGCCTGCTCGGATCCAGGTCGGATCCGATACCCACAGGTTGATGACCAAATGAAGTTAACTACTTCAGACACTAAGATAAATAGACTGATCCAGATCCATATCTAATCCTTTAGAAACAGAGTCTGCAGCAGAGATCGTGTGAGCTGAGGTAAGGATCACTATGAAAAAGTATTTCTCAAGAAAGAAATATCAATGCTGCTGAACAAGCACATTAGAATGTAGCATGGACAAGACTGTCCTAATGAAGGTGAGATTCTACAGTGCCCCAAAAGGCGAGGTTCTTCATGGATGGATGGGCATGCAACATGCCTTAGAGTAACTGAACAGGCAACAACCCTGCCCTCTGCAAAGTCAAGATGGATGAAAACGTGACAAATTCACCCTGACAGTAGAATAACTGAAGCCTAAATCATAAATTATACAAGTCAGGATAACCTGCAAGCTGACTGTCTGGGGCAAAACAGTGTACCACTCTCCCCTAATAGAAAAGTGTTTCCATTTGAAGACAAAAGCCTGCCAAGCAGTACACTTCCTGGATCTAAATCAACCACTCTATTCAGGAATCTACTGTACCGGAAATATGGAAATCCTTCTATACTACTCCTCTGCACAAAGGTGGCAACTCTGTTGAACCCTCTAACTATAAACCAATCGCTATTCTCTCACCGCTCTCCAAGATCCTTGAAAAATGTATACATACTCAACTACTGTCCTCTCATTCACGAAAATCTCCTCACTCGCTTGCAACATAGTTTCCTTCCTAAACAAAGTACTTTGACTGCCTTACTATCCTTTATTCAAAAGGTTGCCGAAGCTAAAGACAACAACCTCATCTCCTGTTTATTCCTTGATCTCTCTAAAGCCATTGACACTGTGTCTCATCCCATCCTTCTTAAACTCTCAGACCTAAATCTCTCTCCTACTCTTGGCTGGTTTCAATCCTTCCTTATTGTTAGAAAACAAGCTGTTAGATGGCAGTAGGCTTTCTCATCCTTCCTTGCTGTTCAAACAGGAGTACCCCAAGGAGCTATACTTGGACCGCTCCTTTTCAAAATTTTTACCAACAACCTACACTCATCCAGCAGTCTCTCATCTGTAATACAATACACAGATGAGACTACTCTCTTCTCTATCTCCAATACTATCTCTGAACTACACACACTAATACAGAATTCCTTTACCTGTGTTGAAAAATGGCTCAGAAATAATCAACTAATCCTTAACCCTAAGAAAACTCAACTCCTCCTCTTCCTACCTCAGATACTCTCTCATCTTAAATCCAACTTTTCTCTTTCCTCCCTAGATGGCACCACTATCTTTCCTGCCTCACACACCAAACTCCTTGGGGGTAATAATTGATGACTGACTAAAATTTGACTTGCACATACAACAGGCCATCAAGAAAACCCACCATAAACTTGGACTACTTTATAGAAGATCTTCACTACTGCCACGAACCTCACTCGAGCATACATTTCTCTTACCTAGTCTTCTATACGCTTCCCCTCCCTTACCAATATCCAAACTACCTCAGTGCAGAAACTGGAACAAACATACAACAAAATTGCCAGATTTATTCTAAACCAGCCATTTTCTTCGCATCACTGCCTCTCACTAAACGAACTTCAGTGGCTGGCATTTCCGCACCTTCTCCTACAATCGCAACTCCACACTACCTTTTCCATACTCAACAACCCCTCTGCCTGTCCTGCTCTCACCTCTCTTGTTACTCTCTGCTCTCCCCCCTCCCTGGCATCTCCGAAGTTCTGATCAACATCTTCTCTCAGTTTATAAACCCAAAAGAAATATTGGCAAGCTACTTTACAAATGTCTCACTAAATTAGAACAAACTCTCTCCAATTTAGATCCAAACTTCCATTTCCCTGTTTTAAAAAGAAGCTTAAATCTCACCTACTAAACTTGAAATTATGCCGTTGCCTTGGCCACACGTAGTCTTAGTCTGAACTATTGTATAACATGTTGCACGTCCTAACTTTCTTTCTCTGTTAATAACTTCTGCTTAAACTAACCTCTTAAACCCTCAGCTCTAATACTATAGCCTGACTATAGCCCCCTCCTTTCTCTCCCCACTCCCATTCTCCACACTATATCTCCCCCCACTTCCTATCAATGTTTATAAATTGTCCTTCTTTAGAACGATTATCTTTTTGTTCTTATTCTCATATGTAGTACATTTTAGACCACTGCTATCAGTGCCACCCTTAATGTTCATCATTTTTTTCTTTATAATTTATTTTGTATTTGCATTGTTATTTTTAATAGTTTTTTGTCCTGTATGGCTATCTTTGGTTTTGTTTGCTGGGGTTGCTTACTATCAATCCATTGCAGATAGTTAACCTTTTCTGTTTTACAATTATTTTGTATTGTGATTATTTAATATTTGTATATTGTCACTATCTTTACTTATGTTTGCTGGGGCTTTTTCCCTCGAGTCTCCACTGAAAATGGGTTTGTTTGCAAACTCAGTTGGACTAACGCGGTTAACAAATATGAAATAAATAAATAAATAAATAAATAAAATAAACTTCTGATACTCCAGCTAGAAGTTCAAGCAAAATCTGAGAGTCTGCATCAGCAGTCAGGTCCTGAGGTGGAGCCACATGCTATTACACTTGCAGGATTATATTCTTATACACAACTGGTACTGTTCAGTGTATGTTTATGGGCCTGACTGCCTTAAAGCACATTCTTCTAAGCAGCTATGACAGACTAATAATTATATGTGATGTTTCTTTTTTTGAGACATGAGAACACTAGGAATGCCAGAAAGTTATACAACAATCTCTCATGCCATAAGATGAAGACTGCATCCGGTGCCACCTCTCCCTTGTCCATGCGCTACCAAGCAGGTGAGGGAAAGTATGCATCTTCCTGAGTTGCATAAGGGGCAATCACTGAGCACCTCACCTTTAGCAGATTTGATCCAGACAGCCTCCACATTCACAACTCCTGAACAGATCTAAAGGAGATGCACAGCAACTCCCAACAGCTTGCTTACCTCCACTGGAATATGAACTAGTGAGAAAGTGACTCATACTTCTGTGGCCTACTGCCAGACATGAATTGCCACTCTGCATAACAGTGTAACTACTTTGCTCATTTGCATATCAAATAATGGATTGGTTTTCTGACTGAATAAAGAGCTTCATCTCCAAGATCATTAGGGTCATAAAACTGCTTGCAGCTCTAAATGGCTGATGCGGAACTCACTCGTCAGACAGTACCATGATCCTTGATCTATACAGAACAAAAGTAAGCCCTTTCCTAACCAGTTAAATATCAGTTCAATGGATGTACAACTACTTCAACAGTAAGAATGGTAAGAAATCAGCAGGCAGTGTCCACCACTCCAGGGCTTGGCAAAAGAAGTTTGACACCATAACAGTACAGTGGGTTCACCATGAAGACATGGACTACCACCAGTCTGAGGAGATTCAGCAGGGTCATGGCCAGGATCTATGTTGTGCCCTTATCTATGATGACAAAGTCATGACTTCCTGGGCCCTCTCCACATGAACCAGTACGTGGTATTAAGACAGTATCTATGCTCTACCTTTACGAAGGTCATCCTCAAAAGACTGGATCAGACATTTCAGTGATCTTATGGCCAATCCAGAGGATGCAAACAAAGGAGTACCCATAAAAGTCAAACTTCCAGGGAGTTTCTACCGCTAAAGCACAGCTGCCAAAGAGTCCTCTATCCTTTGTTTGACTCTACATCTCTGTGCAACAGGCTCTTCAAAGTCATCAGAATCTATACTCCTAAATGACCAACTGATACCAATAAGCTAAGCAGGCAGCAGACAGCTCCTGCAATCAATATGGTAGGATGAAATATCTATCTGGCAGTTAACACAGAGGATTAGGACTGTGTATTGTTACAGTGTTGATTCCTACAAGTCCAGGGTTTGATTCCTTCCACCTGTACTTGCCTACTGTACGACTCTTAGCAAGTCTTTTAAGCAGACACTGCTCGCAAGTCATCCCTGAAAATGATACTTCTATCCAGCTGGCCTACTGGTTTTCAAACAAAACAAAAACAAGCTTCACATATGATCAAACTTCCTTTCAGTGTAAAATGGAAAAAGTAAAAAAGCATTTCACTTCAAAAACATTACTATTATTATTATCACCACCATCAATCAGTATGCATTTACACAAATGTAGCTGTGGTAAATTCTTAAGGATTTGTGCCGCATATATTCATGTTAGAATGAGATGTTAATATTCAGTTGCAAACCTTACTTTATCTCTGTGGTTTAGTATGCAGTGCATCCATCACTGAAGTTTGCAGTTCAGTGATCCACAAGCCAATGTTACAGGGAGTAGAAGAAGAATGTCTTTTCCTAAAAGCTTTTTTTAGTCTTCTAACGGCCAAGTTTGTCACTTGGTTTCATGTTTTTTAATGACACACAACTAACGAACCAGAAAACTCAAAATGAAAAGAAAACAGATATGTATTTCAACAGTATGAATAAACAGAGGCAGCAATCTTTTGGGATATAGCTTCCATGCATCAATAAAAGAAAAAAACACTTTTGATAAATTTCTTGTAGAGTGATGAACGATGACTGATTAAAAAATAAATGGAACAGGGAAGAACAGGATACAATCGTAATAAGAAGGGAAAGAAAAGTTACGAAGATGAAAGAATGATAAATTCACGAGGCATTTGAAGCACAAAACTTGCATAATTTCAGAAGTGACAAAAGCGAAAGAACTACAGAGACTACTTACTCATATACCTTTAGTTCTAGTACAGCTGAAATTCTCATTCACCTTTTAGCAATTTCACAGACTTGAGAAGCATTAGACTTTAAAAAAAAAAAAAAAAAAAAAACTCTTGTAACCACCCAGATCACATTTGTTTTTTTTTTTTCTTCAGTTGCATCCAAACCAGGTAGGAAGCCAGTAAACTACTGTCCACTTGTGATCACAGGGCAGATGCGATGTATAAACACAAACTGCATACTGGTCCTAGCAATAGCAGATTTTTACTCCACATATCAGTTGATGAGACAAAATGGTCTCTGCAGTGGGTAATTTGGAATTTCTTTAAGAGACATCTGAATTTTTCTAGCTTCCACACTAGGGGGTGAATGCAAATCTGTCAGTATGTCATTACAGTCCATGAGGCTAGGATGTTCACAAGCTCGACTGCCAAGCTTAAAGCCTAATGACATTCAAGAAACTTGACTAAAACAACCCACTTTGGTATTTTCTATTGCCCATATATAATTGCAAAGTATCAAGAGTAATAATACAAATAAGGAAAAGTGATACACTAGACTATACGCCTAAGCCTGTAAACATTTCAAGTTTCACATACATACAGATAATTCAAACTGGTGTAATATACGAAAGGTAATTTACAGGACATAATTTAGGACAATGATAAAATGACATAGATCATAGAACAACACTCATGACATTATCAACAAAAATAAGCTGTACTAGATAAAGTACAGTTGTAAAGTCCCACCTACCTGTAACAGTAGAGGACTGAATTCCTCACTGCCATAGTGGCATGTTGAGGTATCTGTCAAGGTAACCCAGTACTGGCCCTTTTTAAAAAGCTCAGATGCCCACCCCTCCCGCTCTCTTTTCCTGTGACTAGTTGATTGGTTGGATATCTTGAGAAGGAAGCTTTTCAGCTGCAACAGGAAATGAGCGTACTAGCTTTTTCGCTACTACTAACAGGAGGAAAGTACCTGAAGCCAGAATGATCTCGCAAGAGTAAATTCACGGCCGATTGCAAGACTATATAAAAAACAAATCCAACAACAGCCAAATCAAAGAGGATGAAACCCACCTCAAACACGCAGAATCTGGTGGGCAGGTGCCATCACCGAGGAAGTGAGGAATTCGAACATCTACAGATAGGTAGGACTTGCGCATCTATTTATTTATTTTTATTTATTGCCGTTGGTTTACCAGGATAGTCCATTGGGCCATAAAGAACCCGTTTTCAATGGAGTCCTGGGGAGAAAAGCTCCATAACAGAAGGTATTTTCAACATTTAACAGTAACAATATTAGTACAGAGAGTTATTAATATTGTGTAAACAGAAAAAATGTAGAACTCATCAAATTAGAATAGCAGTCATAACAGTTAATACAATAAGAAGAAACGTACTAGTAATAAAATAAATGTAACATAATACTGATTAGAGAACAAATATCATGGCTATAGAAGTAGAATATGGTATTGAGGGAGAATTAAGTAGAGTTAGTTATGTGGGGTGGGAGCAAGAGCACTCCCACTGAGATGCTAGATGAAGGTGAAGAGACTTTTTGAAGGCAGAGTGGTTAGAGGTGGTGCGGATGAGTGGTGGTAGGGAGTTCCAGAGGCGAGCGAGGCTGAAGGAAAGAAGGTTTTTGCCTGGGGGATGAGTCGGTTTGTGTACTTCGAGTAGATTTTGATTATTTGACCTTAGAACTCTGTTAGGTAGGTGCATTTTAAAAGCAGAAGAAAGAGAGGGACAGAGGGAAGGGTTGAGAATAAGCTTATGGGCTAGAGTTAGTTGAGTATAAGTTAGTTGATTGGGAAGTTCTAGCCATTTTAGCTTATGGAGGGAGAAGCAGTGGTGGGTGGAGGACTTTTGGCTGGTGGCGAATTTTGCAATTTTGTTGTAACAGGAGGTAAGATTAGTTAGTAGTGGGGCACCATATAGAAGGGATGGGATTAGGAAGGAGGTAGAAAGAGCGATTTTAGTGGCAGATGTGAGGTAGGTGTTCTGTCTATAAAGCATGCCAAGTTTCTGGTGTGTTTTTTTATGTTAATTTTCAGGTGGGAGTTAAATTTCAGTAGGTTATCGATTTGGACCCCAAGAAGTTTGGTTTCTGACACTATTTCAAGAGGTGAGTTGTGTTGAGTAGTAATTGAGAAGGTACCCATGTCGGGAGGGATGACTTTAGAAGGAGTAAATAACATTAGTTTGGTCTTGGTAGCATTGAGAGCTAGATGATTACATAGCATCCATTGCTCTGTGGAAGAGAAGGCATCTTGAGTAAGTTTTTGTAGGGTAGTGATAGAAGAAGCAGAAGATGATAGTTGAGTCATCTGCATATTGGATGATGCTAGAGAAAGGGATAGATTTGTGGAAGTCATTTATAAAGATGTTGAAGAGAAGAGGACCCAGTATGGAGCCTTGGGGAACTCCTGTAGGGGTACCAAGGAAAGAGGAGGTAGCTTTTTTCCATTTTACAGCTTGACTTCTGTTAGATAGGTAGCTAGAGAACCAGTTCAAAGAGGAGGAAGATAGGTGAAATTTGGAGAGTTTGTTTAAGAGCAGGCTATGTGAGATAGTATTGAACTATTTGTTGTTCAATACTATGTATCTAGATGTGATAGCATCTGTACTATTTTCATCATTCCCACTGCCTCAGCGGCATTTTGAGTAGATTTCCAAAGCTTACCCTACCTGGGAGGTGGAAGGACAAGGATTCAGGAACACCTGGAGAAGGGCCCTGGCAAAGCCTGCTCTGGACTTTGAAAAGGAATCTAGGTTGTAGTGCTTTGTGAAGGTAAGAACATAGGATCAGGCTGTTGCCTCTAGAATGTATCTTTAATCCAACCCCTTCCAATATGCCATTGAAGAGGATAAAGCAATAATCACATGAGCCTTAACCTTGCCTGGAAGAGATTTACCATGGTGGGAATAAAAAACAATATCAGAATGCAACCACTCTGCAACAGTTTACTTACAAACAGGCTGACCTTTCTTAGCCCCCATATAGGAGACAGAGTTTCAGCATTCCTAAAGGGCTTTGTTCTATCCAGGTAAATCCTGAGCTGCCTGTGTGCTTCCAAAGTATGTATAATCCTTTCTCCCTTGTTTTTAGGATCAGAAGAGAACACTGAGAAATTGTGAATTTACCTTGAATCGTGCTGTCAAACCACTTTAGGCATACATGATGAATGAGTGTGTAACACAATCCTGTCCTTAAGAAAAATTAGACAAGGTTGGCCTACTATGACGGTCTGCAGCTTAGACTCACCTTGCAGATGTCAGAGCAATGAGCAAAACAGTCTTTAAAGAAATGAAATATAAATCAGCCTGAAAGGCAGGTTCAAAAGGAGGCAAGGTCAACATTTCAAGAATAAAGTTGAGATCCTAGGGGGGAGGAATTTCCTTTTGAGAGGGCTTCATGTGTAAAACTTTCTTAAACCTTTAGACCATAAAAAGAGATGAAAGCAACAGATCCATGCACAGAGAAGCTCAGAAGGCTGTAAGATGCACAATGAGAGAAGCATATGATAAACAATATCTAAGCAGCTTACAAAAAATATTTCATAAGCAAAGTGGTTGAAACCCTTTCAGGACTGCTGTTATTGGCTAGGCGCCATCTAGAAAACCTTTCACTTGTAAACTTAACATTTTCTAGTTGCAGGTTTTTTTTGCCTCTTTCTATACCTGTTGCACATTCTCTGGGAACAAGTGCCTAAAAGGTATCAAAACAGAATCATCCAGGCTGTCAGTTGCAATTGCTTCAAGTTGGAGTTTACCATTCACCCCCTGATGCTGTGTGAGCAGATCCAGTCTGTGAGGAATCTAGTGGTAATTACCCTTGATCAATTACATTAAAAGGGAGAACCAACTTTACCTGGGCCAAAAGAGGTTTCCTACAATGACCTTTGGTAATTCTTTCTGAATCTTTAGTACCTTGGGAATCATTTAAAAGCAAATGCCTACAGGAACATTCCCGACCATGGGAATCATAAAGCTTCAGTCTTCCAAGCATGGCTGCAGGGATGTCTTGAAAAAAAAAATTTCAGTTGTGTTTTGAAAGGAGGTGAACAGATCTACCTGAGGTGTTCCCCACATATGGATCAAGTACTGGAAAACATCTACAGGGAACTTCCATTCTGCTTAGTCTGTCTGCCACTGTGTTTTGTTCTGGAAAGTACAAGGCCTGAAGAGTCAGAGAATGATGTACAGCCAAGCTCCCAAGCCCATCACTGTGCAAGGAGGGTATAACCTTGTACACCCTTCCTTGTTCAGGTACTGTATCACAGTAGTGCTTGTCTGTGACCACTAGAAGAGGATCCCGGGTCCATAAGTGTTGAAGAGCATTTAAGACATGAATCCCTGCCAACATCTCTCTCATGTTTACATGCGTGTCCTGGGGATGCCAAAAGCCTTGCACTTGAATTCTGTGATTCAACACAGTCAGTCCTTTGCATGGGGTTTGATCCTTTTTTGGGACGGAATCTCTCTCGTTTGGATTTAAAGAATTATCTTCCTGCCATTTCCTTTTGGATCCCTGATCTTTGCTTGGCTAGAATTTTTGTTTGTTCTGTCCCTTAAAGGAAGATGCCTCATCTGGGGAGAACTTGGGTACATTAAACATCCTAGATACCCCCAAGCATTAATTTGCCTCTTATCATCCATCTGTTTGAGAATCTGTGTTGCACACTGCCCAAACACCAATTCAGAACTTCAAGGTGCATTCAAAATGTTGGCTTTTCAGTCATTAGAGAAGTTCTGATTACGCAACCAAGCATACCATCTTAAAACAGAAGCAGCATTTCTCAAGACTGTGTCTGGACATTCAAACATGTCTCAAAGTATGTTTCAAAACTAGTCAGATTAGAATCAATTTCAGTCATAGAAGACTTTTGCTCTGTAGGTAAGGATGCAGCAAAATCATCCAAATTGTATGTACACTGCAAAAAAAAAAAATCTTACAAGGCTGGAAAGAGGGGGAACAGCACTAGTATTTGGTATCTTGTCTTCTATAAAGTCATATACCCTGCTTAGATGGAAGCTGCGGTGGTGCAGCGGTAGCATTGTCGCCTCACAGCAAGAGGTTCTCCCGTTCGATTCTCGGCTGGAGCGCCTTCTGTGTGGAGTCTGCATGTCTTCCCCACGGTTGAGTTGCATTCGAAAGACGTGTGAATGGGTGTGTCTTCGTTGAAGGTTGGGCGTCGAGCTGGCACCTCGGCACCGTAAAAATCAACTGCCAATGATTAGCGGACCAGAGTTCTGCTGTGGTTACCCTTAACCGGGAAAAGCTGAAAGAAGCAGCAGCTTTGGGGTAGCTCAACTGCTCCTCAGCAAAAGCATCACTAAATCTAGCAATCATCTCTGGAAAAGTGAACGCTTGTTTGGACTTAAGCTCAGGTTCACCTTCTGAAGAATCACAGTGACTGGATTCAGTGTCGGAAATCACATTGCCCTCATCTGATTCCTTATCATCCTCTTAAACAAAAAGGTCTCTAGCCAAACTAGTACTAGAGCCATGTACAGAAATGCAACCACAAGGATTAGCTGTCTGTACAACACTCTCAGCTAAAACAAGTCACAACAGCCTTATAAAACAGCTAAAATCTGATTATCAGCTGTATGATGAAGTTTGTTTCTTTGCTTGGGAACTTCACTACTAGATAAAATATCTGGGGACAGAGTGTTATATCTGGCAAGGGGTCTCTTACCCAGGACTACCACCTAAAAAGTCTGGTTTTCTAATCTATGTCGAATACAAACGCCAAAGATAGACCAACAAAAGACTAGATAGGAAACAAGTACACGTAAAGCACTTTATATAGAACAGCAAAGCTTTCGAATACAATCCTTCATCAATACTAATTTCTAATCTATGTGTCAGGTACTGGAACTGCCTCTGAGGATGTGTCTGACCCCTGTTCCATAGTGGCCATCAAAGCTACACTAGAGGGAGGTAGGGCAAAATATAAGTGGTCTGTGGGCTAAGCAGTGGCCCCAACAAAATCACTAAACATATGCTAAGGCATACTTTGTTTTTTTTTTTCTTTTTAGGTATAACCGGATTTTAGGGGGGGGGGGGGTACCAGTGTCAGGATCCATCAAGTCGGGAGAGAATGCCAGCCAGAAGAGTAAACTGATAGTACTGGATAATGTATCACAGAAGCCGCGGTGGTGCAGTGGTAGCATTGTCACCTCACAAGAGGTTCTCCCGTTCGATTCTCAGCTGGAGCACCTTCTGTGTGGACTCTGCATATCCTCCCAGCAGTCGAGTGGCATTCGAAAGACATGCATGAATGGGCGTGCCTTCGTTGAAGGTTGGGCTGGCACCATACAAATCGACTGCCAATCATTAGCGGACCGGAGTTCCGCTGTGGCGACCCCTAACTGGGAAAAGCCAAAAGAAAAACAACTGGATAATGTATCACAATAAGCACATAAAGTTTCTAGAAACAAGTATGTCCCCACACAACTAAACCCTGCCAAACTGAGCCATTATCTCAGTTTGCAATCTGTTCAGAATTCTTTACAAATGACAGACAAAGAATTTCCAGTACACAAAGTCCAAACCCTAAAGCAACCAATGTGCGAAAAATTAGCCCCCAACACTTTAACCACATTAAACTGCCATAAAATAATGGTTAATAGCAATTTCAACTGCATTTTCTTGTCAGACAGAATAAACTCTCTGAAGTACATTCACATAACTTTATTTGCAGTAAAACTGCGATCCAATGTTAAAACACACAGCAAAATTATATATATATATATATATATATATATATATATATATATATATATATATTACATGTATAAACGCTGAAGGAATCCAAGTTCTACAATATTTTCCTGACAAAAAATGAAAATAAAGCAGAGTAGCAACAGTAAAGACAGGTCTGTAGTGTCAAACAGCACACACAGACACACTGTGGCACTTCTGAGAGAAGTACTGAAACAGTGAAAACAAACATTTGTCAAAGCTT
Organism: Protopterus annectens; assembly: GCF_019279795.1. Lineage (NCBI taxonomy): Eukaryota > Metazoa > Chordata > Ceratodontiformes > Protopteridae > Protopterus > Protopterus annectens. The sequence continues at coordinate 1,146,807,222 of NC_056725.1, forward strand.
GAAGCCAAATAAACACAGCTACAAACAGAAATTTCAACAAGAATTACTGTAAATGCTAACAGAAATAAAACAGCAATCTTTTTTTCAAATAAACATAAAAACAGAAAATAATAAATATAACAGGAAAGGATTCTCCAAATGAAGCTCATCTCAGCAGTAAGCCAGAAAAAACAGCAGTTGGTCCTGTGAAGAATTCTTTGGATGGCAGAAAAAGACTGAACATGATTCCTGTTACAGCTGAAGGTTTCCCTCTATAGGTATGCTATGCAAATCAGCTGTCACAGGAACAGAAGGGGAGGGGAGTCTGAGCTTTTGAAATTTGGCCAGTAATGGGTTACCTTCATAGATAACCCAAAATGCCACTGAAGCAGTGGGAATGATGAACAAATATTTTAGGCAAACAAGTTAAACTGGTCTTCACATCTAGGAACTAATATAAAAGCATACTGTCTCCAGAAGGAAGCAAGCTTAAATTGTAACCAAGACGACAACGGCATTTACAAACTTCTTTCAGGTGCTCCAACAGGTTTTTTTTTTAATGGTATAGCCCTCTGCAATTCTTGATTCTTGCAGAAGGCCAGTGCCATCTTTGAAAATGTCCTCCGCCCAAGCTTGACTAAAGGTAGGTCAGAGCAATTCAGTAAATACAAGTTGGTCATTCAAAAAAATGAAGGATTAAGCTTCTTAGAGAGGAGCCAGCAGCCTAAATCCAGGAGTCTGAATACAATCAAGTTCAGTAAAAGTGATGTCCATGTTATTACAGGCATCACATTCACCTTAAAGATGGTCAAAAAAGGGTGCTTTCAGACACTAGCCAGAGAGAGAGAGACCATTCTATTTTCCACGCTTTGCCGTAATGTTGTATCATGCAGTGATTTCAGATAAAGAAATATAGATAAAACAAACATGCCTTCCATTTAATAATTTTCTTTACCATTTGTTAACCAGACAGGTGTGCTGGCCCAAACAGCCTTTCCAGACATGATCCAGGCCATTATGGCAAGATCTTACAATCCTATTAGTTAAAATAAAAAATAAAAATAAAAAAAAAAACGAACGAGTAAATATAGCTAAGTCATCCTAATGATGTTTTGAACAATCTGTTTGATTCAAAGCTGCAACTGAAATATTTGGCTTTGAGTGTGGTCATCAAGCAAGCAAAAATGTATCAATCTTCCTTGTATAAAAAGGGAGCCTAGATATAATCCACCAGTAAAGATTCCTTCTTGAAACAAGGAAGAACAGGAACTACAAAGTCTAGAGGATGTGCACAATGAAGCCACACTGACTTCAGAAACCACTGAAACTTTCTCATGTGGAGTTTGGCCAGAGGGAGCATTGGAATGGTGGATACTATAAAACCCAGAGCTCTCAAACTCCCTGGCTGTAATGGAAGCCAGAGGAAGACTTTGAAAGTAGGAAACGAGAGTTAAGGCCTATGGAGAAGGCAGGGATACCAATATAAGCACCACCTGAATCTTGCAGCTCAGAATGACGTGATCCTGAGAGGGAGTCAGAGAGGACTTTTTTGAGTTTACTGTCAACGCTGAAACCTAGACTCTGGAGAAATGGCAAAATGAAGATTTTGCAACAGGATCTCTGGAGAAGAAGCTTGAATCAGCAGATCGTCCAAGTAAGGAAATATTTGGATCCCTTGAAGCATGCAAAAAGCAATCACAGGAGTGAGGGATTTGGTGAATATACCCTTGGGGCAGTAGAAAGACCAAAGGGCAAAGCAGAGAACTGGAAATGTCAGGAAGCAACAGAGAAATGCAAAAGCGTCATGATAAGATGATGGATTGGAATATGGAGATAAGCATTCTTGAGACCCAGAGACACAATATAGGCTTGGGGGAGCAAGAGAGGAAACAGAGTCTGAAGGGACAATGTGCGAAAGGAGGGCACCTTCAGAAAAGTGTTTAGATGAGAGGGGGTCTAGAATTGGTCTCCAAGTACCCTCTTTTTTTGGGCACTAGAAACATTGTTGAGTAAAACCCCTTCCCCCTTTGGGGCATGGGTACTTTTTTGAATAGTACCCCCAAGTCAAAAGATCTCAAAGAGCCTCTGGTGAAAAAGGGAGTTGTTTCCGAGGTGGCAGAGGAATGCCTGTAAAAGTGGGATGGGATTTCCACATTATAAAGTACCCCTGGCAATGGATATAACACAAGAATCCCAGGTAATCTGAAGCCAAACAGGAAGTGAAAGAGGAATGTGGCTTGGAAGAGACAGTCGTAGAGCACCTGATCGGGAAAGGAAGGCTTCTGAATCCCTGACGTCTGAGTGGCCTTAGCAGGAGGAGGCTGCTTGCAACTCTTTTTACCTTTAGTAGGAGGGTGAGCTTGCCTGCAAACAAAGGCTGGCTTACTGGGTAGCTTCTCTGAAATTTAGGTACAGGAGAAACAAACATGTTTAAGCTCCTGTAAGGCCTTCCCCTTATCCTGAAGGGATTTAAACAAACCAGCAGCTGCTTCCCCAAACAAAAGATCATTATCTTTTTTATATATATTTTACATTTTATATATTTTTTTGTAACCACTTACCCAAAAAACTATACTCATCTTAATAACATATTTCTTTTTATACATCTTGAAATAGTTATGCTATAACTCCTGATTATTGATACTGTATAACACTGTATTGCTACTTAATGCCTTGCAATAATCCTGTAACATTGCTGTTTAATGCTAATTTATAATGAAAATTGTTTAATATGTTGGAGATTTTCTCCCCAGGCCTCGGCTGAAAAAGGGCTCTTCAGCTCAGTCAGACAAATCCAGTCAACATATGTAAAATAATTAAATAAAATAATTATCCAACTTAGCCATAATATCAACAGGTAAAGGCTGAAGCCCAAGCACAGAATACCTTATCATTGAACTAAATGCAGCAGCACTAGACAAAGCATATGCTGCATCATAGCTACACTTGATAGGATGACATCCCTAACAAAGAAAGAGCAGAAGGTTTACCTCCAAAGTCAAAGAGATCAGAAATAAACTGACAAGCCTGAGAAAGGAGACCCAACACATACCTGGACATTTAGATCTTATAATTAATAGCCCTAAAAGCCAGAGTAACTGAGGTATAAACCTTCTTACCTTGCCTTTCCATGGCTCTGCTGCCTTTATCAGACGACAGTACCTGGGGCGAAGGAAGCAATTAAGAGGGCTTGTCAGAGACTACAGACATCACAGAGGAGTCAGCAGCAGGACATGTACAAAAAATTACAATCCTCGAGCACCCTATAAAACCTAACAGGCATCTTTGGAGCAGGGGGCAAAGAATCAGGAGCTTTAGAGACATTGGAAACAGTATCCAACAAAATAGCCAAAACAGGAGGAATAGGAGAAGGTCTCAAAGATTCCAGCTGTAGCAACTCATAACACCTCTTATAGATGTCAAAAACCTGAGCACAATCCCATTTAAAAAAATTCCACCATCCAAGAGATTGTGTTCCTAAAGGAAATTTCTTCAAAAAGAGAATCAGGACTATTAAGAGAGTCCTCCTCCTCTGACCCATAATCCAAAGAAGAAGGAATTCTGGGTAGACTAAATCAGGGATTCCTCATCAGAATTTGACTCCTCCTCAGGGAGTACAGGACCAAGGGGGGAAGCAGGAACAGAAACCGTCTGATGTTTTAATGCCATTAAACCATTAAATAAACCCTAAGTAAAGGCCTGCCACTCACTCTGTGGATCCCTAGGAGCTGGAAAAACATGCATAGTTTTTTGTTTCCTTTTTAAAGGAATGTCCGCCCTATAAATCTTAAAAGGCTCTGAACCCAGATGGCATTTGATAGCCATAGTAGGAACTTCCTCTCTAACTAGAATCTGTGGAACACCCCTAGGCCTCTAGGAAATAATAAACTGCGACTCCCCCTGGCCATCTGAAACAGATGCCTGCAAAGCCTTATCGGATGTGCTGCAAGCCATATTCTCAGTGGCCTCCAACCTGGTCATAGCAGGGGAATTGAACAAAGCCGGCTCAGCCTCTAGGTTCTCACCAACCATGGGAGAAACACCTGGCAGAGGCTGGATGGCGGAAGATTCTGTTCTTAATTTTTTCACCTTCTTTCCTAATGGCCAATACTCGGGGAGGAAAGTTCCTTCCTTTGTATTTTTAGCGAGAAGCTCAAGGCGCTGATTCTGAAAATACAAAGAAAACAAAGTCTGCTTTGAAGGGTTTTCAGTACGAATGCCTGACAAATCGAACAAGATGTATGGTTGTGAGAAGCTCCCGGCAGAGAAGACACTTACTCTGGCGGTATTTATGGGGGAATCTGTCTCCTGCACTGGCATTTACCCTTCCTGGATAATATTAACTACTAACAACAAAAAAGCCAGGAAAAAACAAAACCCAACGGGGTACCTGTCTGCAATGGCTCAGACTTCAGAACAAGAAGGAGGCATTCACCGGAGAATGAAAACGCATTCAAACTGCCAGAAAACAGACGTAGATGGAACTGACCAATGATCAGATGAGAGTTGAGACTGGTGGCAAAGAAGTTCTGAAATGGTATGCTTGAATGTCACCTTTATGTCCTATGCTATATGCAAGAGCGTACAGGTGACATTTGGTGTACCTTAAAGCAACAGTAGGCTTTGGTATGATGGCTTCCATGGCAGGGAATCCCATATGCAAGGAATACTGCAGCAGTGAATGTAATGACATTCAATGTTGACTGGACCAAAACGGGATCAGCAACAGCATATTTGGATTATCATCCTTGATTGTGAGAAGAATGTAAAAGTCAAGGAATAAAAATGATTAAGGGATCAAGGCTCATAGTGGCAGTGAACAGCTTCTTGTCCATCAGTGCACAGCTCCTTATCCAGTAGCAAGACTGACATGTGTTGTGCTCTTTAGGACGTATGTCAGGTGAAAAATCTGCCCTGGGATGCTTAATTAGCTCACCCATGTATATAGCATTATTTGCGTATAGCCTTATACAGCACCTACAGTGCTAAGCACTTCTTATCTCTCCTTTAAATGATACATACAGCATATATATGCATTCTTTGCAAAATACTGAAAATTAAGTATGCTTACTTTGAACATATAAAAGAAGAGTCAATAGATGCAATGAACAAAGATGACCTTGACTGATATCACATTTAAAGCAGGTTGGTGTGAGGGTCCAAACAGAAAAGTTCAGTTTAGCTTGGAACAAGTAAAAACTGTCCCTGGAGATTTAAGTGTGCAAAACCAAGCTGAGCCCAAAGTCAACACCTAGGCTGCCCAAAAAGTAAACCATAATCATAACTAACACCAATGCCAGAACTGGAATGGTGAGACAGTCCAAAAGTGAATTAGTTCCACTCTACTTAGGATCCTAAGCAAGTCATGTACATGAAAATAGTCTCTAGAGATTTAGTAAGGCTAATGAGATATTTCTTAAGAAATAAACAATTGGGGGGAGAGGGCACCAATCTCTGTTCTAATTACCAGCAGGATCCAAAAACCAGGCTAGACTAGAATATGACTACATGTAGTATCACAGTGTCTAAGATGTGGACTGAGATAAGAACACAACTGACAAACCAGCACTGGGTTGGTGAAATACCCAAACAGAAAAAGATGCTTAATGCACTTGGAAGAAAGTACAGTAAGCCCGCTGCAAGGATTGCACAGACAAACATCAGCATGTACAAATTTCATAAAACCATTTTGATTCTCACATCCGGGCTTTCATTTACCACTACAAGAAAAAAAGAAACAACAAAATTAAACCATGTGCTATAAGGAGTTGAGGTAATCCAGCATGGTTTTAATAAACTCCACCAAAATTTGTACACATCTAAAAAAACTTAAACCCATCAGATATCCTAATAGCACTGATGTAATAGGTTCAATAGGTTGGTACTAGGGCTATCGGCCCTAGGGCCTATACAAGCCTAGCCAAAACAATTCTCGGGATATTTCTTCCCGCAATATTTACTTCCCTGGACCTCTGTCTAGCAGGGCGATGACGCAATCCCCGGGGTGAATTTCCTATCTCCCATCCAATCATCAAGGTTCCTTTTGAAGAGCACCAAGGAGGTGCTCTGCTTGACATGTATGGGCAAGTCTATTCCAGAGTTTGGAGAGTCTCTGGGTCAGGAACCTATCCCCCCAGCATGTTTTGTTCATTGTGATGACAAGGTTTACATCCCTGGAGTGTGTGGCTCTGAGGGATTGCGATTTCTTTAAGTGGAGCATGTCCAACAACTCAGGGTTTGACATGGCCTTGTATGTTAAGCAGAGATTACCTACGAGTAGACGATATGCCACAGAGTACAGCTGGAGTTTTTTTTTTAGACTGTCAGTATAAAGCATCTGCTTTAGGCCTGTGATTCTTTTAGTGAGGCATTTCTGCGGCCTTTCCAGCTGTTGCAGATGTCTTGTGAGATACATACCAAACGGGGCATTGTACTCTATAATGGGTCTAATGAGGGATGAGTACAGTGGGACAATGACCTCCTTTTTTATGAATGAAAAGCCCTTAGTGATGAGATGTGCTACATAGAAGGATTTCCTGACTGTTTTGGCAATGTGGTTATCGAAGGTGAGACCACTGTCCACCTGTGTCCCTAAGTCTCTCATCACACTTTTGGTGTTTAGTGTATTGCCACCTATGTGGTAATTCATGGGTACATGTTTTTTCCCCAAAGGGGATAACTATACATTTCTTGGCATTAAGCTTGAGCCCATGGCTCTGGCACCAAGCATCTGTTTCTGTAAGGCCCTTTTGTAGAATATCCACATCATTTGGGGATTCAGTAATGGCTCCCAGTTTGCAGTCATCTGCAAACTTTGTTAGCCAGAGTCCCTCAGTGTTGGCCTGTACGTCAGAGAAGTAGATGCCAAACAAGAGCGGTCCCAGGACTGAAAACTGAGGTACTCCACTTGTCACTTATCTGGAGCTGGATTTGGAGTCAGCTACTTTTACAGTCTGGGTTCGGTCAGTAAGCCAGTTGGCAATCCATCGAGTGACATAGGGATTTATACCCAGCTTAGTAAGTTTATCTATGATTCCAGAGTGGGGGATGGTGTTGAAGGCCTTGGCGAGGTCCAGATAGGCTGTGTGGACTGCCTTACCCTCGTCCACAGCTCTGGAGACTGATATGAAGAAGTCAATCAGGTTCAGGAGACAAGATCGGCCTTTCATGAACCCAAACTGGGTGGGGTCCAGTGTTTGAAGGTTGCCAATGTCTTTGTTTATAAATTCCATGATAATGCGTTCCATGCCTTTGCAGATCAGGCTCGCCAGACTGATGGGACGGAAGTTCCCGGGATCCAAGGTGGATCCCCCTTGTGGAGTGGGATAACTGTAGCTGTGCACCACTCAGTGGACACGAAGCCTGAGGTGAGGCTATGATTAAATATGACACTTAGGTGAGGTGCCAGTTCATTTTGTAGTTCATGTAGTACAAAGCCCGGAATGTCATCTGGTCCCGTGAATACTGTATTCTTAGCTTTGGAGAGTGGTTTCTACCTGTGTGGCCGCGATTACTGGAATTTGGCAATCTTTTGGTATTGAGATAGGTCCTTTAGGGGGTGAAGTTTGCACTAAATCTATCTGCCAGGATATTGGCAACATCCTTGGGATCAGCATATTTAATGCCATTTTGTTTTAGCTCAGAGCATATCTGAGCATTGTCATTTTGATTCTTGACAACTATAGAATGCCTTGTGGTTCTCTTTGGAATTTTTGGCAATTTTATTTTCGTAACTAGCTTTGGAGAATTTTATGAGGGATCTCAGCTTCTTACTGAGGCTGGTAAGAGTTTTTTGCATCCTGGGATTTTCCTCTTTTCTGCAACAGTTTCTTTCTTCTGTTGTATAGTTTGTTTATGGCAGGGGACCACCAGATTGGCTTCCTTTTTTTGGAGGAGAGCTCCTTGGTTCTATTTGGGATGGCACGATTCATGCACGAGTGGATGTGCTCGTACAGTGCCTTAGTGTAGGATTCAGCAGTCGAACTTTCAGCTCCCATCTGCATGGGTGTCATGAAGTTTGTCACTTCTGACTTGAGTAGCATGAAGTTAGCTTTGGAGAAGCTTTTTACAGTGGTTTCCTTACTGGGGGGTGGGGATGGGATGTGGCTGTCAAGGGTAATTTGCTTATGGTCAGACCTAACCAATGAGAAGGTGACCACTGGTGTGGAGCATCTATCTCACATGTTGGTAATCACCAGGTCTAGGACATTGGAGCCCATGGTGGGACAATGGATTAGTTGATCCAGGGCGTTAGAATTTATGAATTCTAAGAACCGTTAGGAAAAGGTGTTGGTACCCGAGTAGTTTTCCCAGTTAATGGCAGGGTAGTTGAAATCACCCAGTATTAGGTGCTTGGTTGTATCTTAATATTGCCCAGTATGTTTAGAAAGGTGTAGTGAGAATCTTGGGACATGGTGGAGGATCTGTAGCAAGCTACAATCTGGACTGCAATCTTACCTAGTGTTAGTTGCACCTGGAGAATTTCAGATGCATTAGGTTGGGCAACTAGTCTGGAGATGTGAATATCCTTGGTGAATATGGACACTCCTCCACCTTTAGTGTTTCGGTCCTGGTTTGGTGGCCGAAAAGTGTGGTAAGAGTTGTAGCCTGGTATTGCAGGGGTGCTCTCTGGAGCCTTGAACCAGGTCTCAGTTATTGCACAGATACTGATGTTCTCCATTTTTAGGAGTGCCTCGAGAGACTGCATTTTGAGGTTTAGACTTCTAGCATTACCCTCAGATTTTGCATGCTTGTATCTGTTATGGTGGTGGTTTTGTCCTTTGAACCTTGCCTAAAAAAGGCACTATAGGAGTGGTGAGAGCTTTAGCCAGTAACCTGAACCCCAGGGGTGACAGGTGCACACCATCTCTGGCAAAGCATCATGGTTTGTCGATCATGTCGTCCCAGGCATACAGATACTGGATCCCCTTTGAATGACACCAGAAGCTTAACCAATTGTTGAAGTCAATCATTTTGTCCTTGTACTGTGGTATAATTCTGGGTGATGGCAGGATGCTACTCAGGGCTAGGGTCATACCTGCCTGGGCTACAAGATCAGAGAAGCTCCTCCATGTCTCTTTTCATGTAGTCCAGGGAGGTACGTCTCCAGTTATTCACACCAACATGGGCAATGACAGAGTCGTATTTGTACTTGTTGTGGAGTGACTTGAGTGAGTGCCTTATGTGGTGGATCCTGGCACCAGACAGACAGCTGACTATAATTTTCTCCTTGTTCAGCCTGGGGAGTTGGACATCAGTGTGTCTGACTATAGAGTAACCTATGACTAAAGTGTTGGGTACATTGTCTTGCCTTAAGGGCTGTTGGGTGGCACACTGGTGTTGTGAGCTATGTGCCACTTTGATTGTGATTGGTGTTTGTTTGCGTGTCAGCTTCGGAGGTCCTTGTTGCTTGGGCAGGTTAATGTTAACGGCCTTCGCATATGTGGGTTTAGTGTTGCTATGTGTGGTTGTTGATGGTGTGGGTTTTGAAGAGCTATGTATTGCTTGAGGTGTAGTGCAGGTGTTAATCTTCTCCTCTTGACTGTCTAACACAATCTTGGCTGGAGAGAGCTTTGCTTCCAGTTTGGCTATGTAAGTGCATCTCTCGCAGGTTGTAGTGTTGGGTAGTAGGAGGAGAGGGCTGTCTGTGCATGAGGCAGTTGCTGCATTGCCCCAGTATGCCCAGATTCACCAGGTGGACAGGAGAAATCACTGGAAGCTGACCCTTGGACATGCCTGTTTAGGTGCTTTTTTGTAAAGTACAAGAGCCGTTTTCCATTACCTTTGCAGGGTACTTTGCAATTATAGGCTGTTTAGCACCTACGATTAATTTCTCCTCATTAACAAGGAGAGCTGAGTGCTTGCATCAGTTTAATGCTTCCTAGTGCTTTCCAGCAGGTTCTAGAGCAAGTGCTAGTCACAGGGGTTCAGATTTTAGTGCTACTTCTGAGAAACCAACTAGTTCTACGTTAGAATTTGAAGAACAGACTTTCTGGCACCTGGAATAGTTTAACTGTAGTCCGGCGGTACTGCACGATGCGAAAAATGTGCAAACACGCGGGTTTTTAAGCCAGAAAGTTGAAAGGGATAGAAATCAGCCCAAAATGGCTAAAATTACAATTTCAGAGCTGGAAACCACTCCTCTAGTGTCAGACAGGCAGTACAATGCTCACCACTCCCCATTGGTAAGCTCTAGGACTTCCCTCTACCACAGCAAGGTCTGGATAGTTCTGAACACGGAAAATAAAGTCCTGAAACCAGTAAAGCCTGGGATCTGGACTATACTAGCTAGGAAAGGCAGGAAACGAGCAAACAAGATATATATTTTTTTTGTTAAAACAGGCTAAACAATGCAATAATACACTAAATAAACACAGAAAAGGCTAACACAATTGAGTGTGTAGCTCTAAACAGTAAATACAGTTAAAACTCTACAAAATTAACAATTTAAAACTTTTTAAATGAAGCAAGGCAATCCAACATGTTCTTGATAAACTCTACCAAATCAGTGCTTATGCTCATTGGTAAAAGTAAAAAATAAAATCAGATTGTACTACCATAACTATCCTATTTACACAATCTGCAAAAACAATACAAATATTTATGACTATGGATGGACCCAACACTCGTACAAAGACAGCACTGCATACATGGTAGATAAAATCACCACACTGTGGAAGGCTTGCTGCATCATCTCTAGCCATCTAATGTCCAACTCCCCAAGAGCTCTCGCTAAAAATCCTTTCATCCACAATTTAGAATATAGTTTACCAATAAATGCTCTAAATTCATACCAAAACACCAAGCTGATATAAGCAGTTATTAATAAAGTATACATGTCACCTTACAAAAAGCCATCTTGGTTACCTGTTCTTGCACATGCCGCTCTCCTCGTTTACACCTGCTTTCCAATTTCCCAAACAAATACTGCTCCCCCCAACTAAATACAAGTACAACCCCTTACAACCTATGCTCATGTGCTGAGGATTCACTAATGCTCCAAAGTCTATAAAAATGTACACTTGCTGTAGGACACAAGTTTTCAAAAGGCTGTTCCAGACAAATGGGATTCACACTCAACTGAAATTTTAAAATGACATGGCATGTCCTCACTTCAGGGTCAAATTAAACCATCACCTAAATGAAATGTATTCCTTTTCCTGTTTCATAAATGAAATGATGTTATGATACTACCTATTAATGGTGCATATATGTATGACAGAGGGTGGTATTCATAGTCAGTTATGCAAATGCGTTGAGGCTATCTGCAATTCTCATGGACGAGTGCAGCTGAGCAGCAATTCAGAGGTCATTTATGCCGGTACACGATGACCTCAAATGTGCTTATGCAAATGTGTAAATGAAAAGTGATGTAAATGTTCGTATGCTAATGAAACATGTTTTACATAATACGTGATTCATAGTCACATTTTCTCACTTTTCTGTGCTGGCTGCAGATAAGCTATATAAAGCAAATCCTTGTCAAATTGATCAGAGTTGCAAATGGCAAAAATGCTGTCACTTGCTGCTAGCTTTGCTATTTCCAGGTTTGAGTAGCTTGTCATAGCTGGGTGAAAACAGCTCACACCCAGAGGCGCTTACTGGCAAGAAGTCAAAAATATAAGCAAATAATTACTCATAACTTTAATAATCAAAAAGTCCTTGATAGGTTTAGAGTAGACAGGGACAAAAAGGTCTTACTGGGTATGTTCGACCCCCACAGGGGTACTGGAGGAATATGTGGACTTCCTATGCCTGTAGACACCAAGGTATGTATAGCCCTCCCCATACTTGCTACAGAGACCTTTCAGAGATAGACACAGGACACGCTAGGGATCTCTCAGGCTTCTGCCTTGAGGATACTATAGTAGTCCCTGGATGTACTCTTGGCATACATGGATCAGTATATGCATTTCCCAGTGTTACCTCAAGACAAGACACAACTATGCGTGCCTTTTATGGGGTGAAGTATTCAGTGCAACAGGCTGCAACCAAGTTGCAATTCAGGTGCCTTCTGGTTCACGGGGGGAGTGGTACCACAATTGAAAGGGTTACCATTCCATGAACTGCATGACAGTGTGTGATGCATGGAGATGCATCACCAATGTATTTGCCCAGCATCCTGGCAGTGCACATGATTCCCATATCTGGCACACTAGCTCACTCTACTACTTCTTCCTGCATGGTCGGATGCCTAATGGTTATCTTATTGGTAAGTGGATTTTGCCCCCATATTGTAGTTAAGTAGTTATTCATACTATATTGCTAAATACGTTTTTTTGGTCCCCCTCCTTTTTTCACTCATTTTTTCAAGGTGATGTTAGATGTCCACTGGAGCCATGGCTCATGACACCCATGAGAAATCCCAGTGGAGTTGCACAACAGATGTACTGTCCCACACCTGTATTATTACTGAGAGAGTCTTTGGCCACCTTAAGAGTTGTTTCATGTCCCTGGATGAGTCTGCGGATGCCTTTCAGTATGACCCAGTTACTGCATGCAGGATTGTTTACTGCAAGTTGCATTCTGCACAACATGATCATGTGCCAGTCTGGCGGTGAAGTGACTTATGCTGTCACTGCAACTCCAGGGTCCAGTCCCACTATGACTAATGATGACCAGCCAGCAGTAGTAATGGACCCCACATGGCAGGCTTGTGCACAGCATATAGCTGTGCAGATAAAGAGGCAGCTTCTACTCCACAACTATGGACCATAACATTCGGGTTAGTGCTTCCTTTTTTTTTTTTTTTTTTTTCTTACAATAGAGTACAACTGATGCATGCAGTGATATCTGTGGGCTATGCTGTGTGATGCATGGTCTGCTGTCACTGTTCATCTGACATTATCTCTCATCTTCAATTTTTTTTTTTATCATCTGGTAGAAAATACTCATGCTATTGTCAGACTCATGTCTCGAGTGCTCGTTGACTTGTTCAGTGATGTTGTACGGCATCACATAAAAATAATTCACATTCTGTGTCTGCTTTCATGGTTACTTAATTATACAAAAATAATGAATATCGTCAATAGTGAAATACTTCTTGAGTTAACTTTTACTGCTTTTAAGATTATGCTCTCTCTTCAGATTATTCTGTTATAATGCACATCAGGTTAATTTTATGCTGCATCTAAATACATTCTGACTTCAGAAACACAAAAACTATCATCGTTTGTGCAGTGGGGAGAATGAAGTGGAAGCAGTGTAATTTACATGGCAGGATACTCATTTTAATGTGTCATTCGCTTATGATAAATTTCTCCTGAAAATTTTTGTGCATTACTACTTATATGTTATACGTAACTGCCACCTGTAGGAATCATAATCCATGTTGCATTGCTTTTTGTCTACTTTTCATTGATGGTGTACATACTAGTTTTACAGGGATGAAATTCATACATTTGCAAACTCCTCCACTCCCTTCTGCAGTTAAATGGACAGTTGTGTCTTTGACATTTATTCACAGTAGTTCAAGATCAAATGAGTCAGACACATCACCTATAGATAGGCTAGGTGATGGGGCAAGTGATTTTCAAGAGAGGCTAACAAAAGAACTAATGTGACATCATGGACCTATTTGATACAGGTGACCCTGCTGTCACTGACCTGACGTGCTGCATGACTGTGACCTGAAATGGGAGGTTCTGCTAGGTGTAGATGAACATTGACATGGCCTGTATGAAATGTGTTATGGTTGTTCACCTTGACTACTGCCATTACTTTTCAGAGAAGCAGCATTATTAACATGTGATCTCCCCCATGTCTCTGGACAGTACCCTATCCTCTGTCCCTTGCAAGACTGACTCCTGCTTGACTCTGCTATATAACTAGTGTATGACTGGAGGCAATCACTGATGATTGGTGTGCCACTATCCTATGTTTCACTGCGATCATGGCATTATCCCTACTCGCTGCCATTTCCAAGTAGTACTAGAAATCATCCATACATACCCTGGAAGACATTAAACATTTTCAGTTGACTCTCTCTGTCAGCGCTCTGAGCCCTAACAATGTCACAGTATATTTTCTGCTGGGCAGCCAATTCTTTACACATTTTCTTGTGTAGCAGTAAGAAATTCCTGCACCTGGTTCCCCTTTGTAAAGGTGCCACTGTAGATAATGGTACCTCTGAATGACTGCCATCATCCTCAAAGCATTCCTCTGGGTTTGGAAATACTGATATAGAGGTGTAGGGGTGTTACTCTTGTACAGCACTGAATGACATGTCAGCTTTTGCTTGACTTTGTAATACACTGTCACTTCCTGCAGAGTTACTAATATGATGTGGGGTGAGAGATCCTGCCATTAAACTTGGGGACTGTGTGCCATATACCTCAGGCTGCATCAAAACATAATTATGTTAGCAGCAACACCTCCCACACTGCTGCTAATATCTTCCAAATGTATTGCTATAGTTGAACTGTTGGTTTCTGACATTGACCCTGTAAAAAAATATTTGAAAATATTAATAACAGATTACCATCTGCTACTACAAAACAAACTGTAACATTACTATAAAACAAAAAATAGTCAAGGATAAAAGGTACAAAAAAAGAATGTAATGTGAAAGTAAGCGCTTTCATGGGCACACATACACCCACTTCTTCAGACTGTTCAACAAAACTAACAGGCCACATTTAAATAGGTAACCACATAAGCAAATGACTGTCAGATGTTTAAAAAGGTCCAATGGGACTTGGAAAACAATCAAATAACATGCAATTAAAATACAGCTTATAAAATGTTTATGTTTAATGAATTTTTGTGATGCCAAAAATGACTGGAATGCACGGGGGGGGGGGGGGGGGGCTAATATTGTTAGATAATTCAAAATATCAATGGAAATTCTTGTTTCTTAGGTAACATGTTACAAACCCCAAAGACCAAGGGTATGTTTAAATGTGAAGCCTGCAATTTTTGCAGATTCATAGACACTAGTTCCTTGTGCCAAGTTAATAATACAAATATTGTTTGCAAGGGGAGGTATAACTGCAATTCTAAGGGGTGCGTATACTTAGCTAAGTGTAATTCCTGCTTAGGTTTCAATATAGGTAAGACGGATAGAAAACTTATAACGCATATATGAACATCAATATGCTATTAGGAACAGGAAAGCTGAGAATGCCTTAACTAAGCATATATTTAACAACCCTGGCCATTCATTGTCCTTTAGGATTATTGACCAGATTTGTTCTCATATTAGGGGAGGATCATTTTCTTTATGGCTAGAGCAGGGAGAATTATACTGGCAGCTCAGACTAGATGCCTTCAAATACCCAGGGTTAAATTATACATGCTCAATAGCTTTTAAGAAATTTGATGATAATATTTTTATCTTTAGAATGTTATTTTTACCTTTAGAATGTGCATTTTGTATAAACTAATGTAGTTTAGGGACATACAGTTTCTTGGTAATTTCAGATTTTATATTATATCTGTATTTAAACATTTTATAAGCTGTACTTTAATTAAATGCTGTTTGATTGCTTTCTAAGTCCCATTGGACCTTTTTAAACATCTGACCGTCATGTGCTTATTTTGTTAGCTATTTAAATGTGGTGCATTAGTTTTGTTGAACAGTCTGAAGAAGTGGGTGTATGTGTGCCCACGAAAGCGCTTACTGTCACATTAAATTATTTTTTGTACCTTTTAGCCTTGGCTATTTTTTGTTTAATAATGGACTACCATGCAATAATGCATGCTTAAAGGGGGGGTGAGTGAGACACTTACCATACACACTACCCTTTTCCCTTCTTTGCTGATGTAAAAGTCTCACCTAATAATAAATTTTGACATGTTTAATTACATCATTCCTTGCCAGCATTCAGTTGTCTCTAAATAAATGTATGTTAGTGATTTTAAACAAACCTTCATGAGCAGATAAGTGTTGCTGCTTCTGCAGACATTGGTAGGATGGAGTAGTCTCCACACCATCTCTGATTATTCCTACCCACCATCTTCTTTGTCATACTCATCCCCACAGATGGATAGAAGGTATTAACTGAATAACTGAATATGATTCTGAGCCCCCCCCCCCCAATAGTGGTATGGGAAACTGCTTTCTGCTGGGCCTTGCTTCTAGCATGTGCTACCATACCTTTTGCCCTTTTCTTGCCCTGTGCCACTGCTTGATTTCTGCCACCCACTACAAAAACTTCAACAATTACTTGGCTCCAGGTCTTGCTCCTCTCGGCATGTCCAGACCCCCCCCCCTTTACCAAAAAGAAGTTTCCCATACGTCCCAAGTGCTGCCATCAGGACACATTTTTCCTCATGGCTGAAGTTATCCTTTCTCTGCTTTAATCCCTTATTTTCCATCAGTACTACATGTGCAGGAAAAAAAAGAACCACAATCAGAAAGTGTGACAATAATGTTTGGATGTAATCAGCTTTTAAAGTACAAAACACTAGCAAGGTCTTCCTGCCACCCACATAAAAAAAAATGTTACTTAACACCAGCTATACACTTACAGTATGTAGAAAAATGTCAATACAGCAATGGAAAACTGCAATATATTCTTTACAGTTCATTCAGGTAATGAATGCAATCACTTTTTGTGATAAATCTATGCCCTACCCTTTGCCATTAGCATGTGCTCATTATACTGCCATTTTTTTTTATCATTGTCACTCCAAAAATTTCCAGTTCATCACACATATCTGTTGCTATCCTTAGCACTGCATAACTTCAGTAGTAAATCACTGTACTTGTACCCATGTATGCACAATAAGTAAATTATACCACAGTAATGTTATTTTCTGTCATCAGTAATCATTTCCACTACTGCTGTTATGAAATGCAACTATCACGACAGTATCAGTAAATGTTATCATGACATGCACATCATACATTCAAATTCATTACAAATAACCCTTAATGCAATAATGAAATATTTTAAGTGTTTATTTTTAAAAATATCATAATTTAATATTTCCTTACTTTAGTAAAAGTGTGCTGTATCATATTGCATTTGCCATCTATCTCGGCTACTGGGAAATTAAAATGGTGCTGTTCAACTTATTGGCGAAAACTCAAGGCCATTTATACCTTTGATGCAAATTAGGCTAATTTACATTTACCTCTATGAATGGCAGCAGTACGCAAATGTGTCCAGAGATGCATCTGCGAATTTTGACTTTTTGCCAATCACAAATGTGTGGCCAAAGTAACAGGAGAGCACATTAGATTGACATGAGCGCACTATGGATGGTTCCGCAGTGCACAGCTCTCCGCAGCCATCTCAAGCTTTACACAAGAATGTGCAAGGGGCCCTAGACTAACCAAAATCAGAACGCAAGAAAAAGGAAGTCATCTGACAGTTTGCAGCAATCTGAAGGGTAATCCATACCCACCCAAAAATGAGTGTCACACCCCTGCACTTCAAACAAATCATAACCTCCTAAAACTTAAAAAAATAACACACAGCAAGATTTATTTCCACCCCTCCAAGAAAAAAAATTTAAAAAATTCTGCTGTACTACATGAATTATATTGGTGTTAGGATACAAAAAAATAACGTTTACAATAAGCATTATGAATGTTGTGTCTTTCGGCTTATCCCGGTTAGGGGTCGCCACAGCGGAACTCTAGTCCGCTAATGTTTGGTAGTGGATTTTTACGTGCCGAGTTACCAGCTCTGACACACAACCTTCAACGAAGGCATGACCATTCACGCATGCCTCCACACAAAAGACTCTCTAGCTGAGAATCGAACCGGAACGTAAGTTATTAATCATATACTTCCATTTTAATTAAGCACAGAAAGGAAAGGTAACTTGTTTTCTTTACGAAAAAAATTTGACAAGTTTTTGTTAAACCATATTAGCAAATAATTTCAATAGCTGTTGTAATGAAATGCTAGTAAAAGGGTTTGGTTAGGGTGAAGTCACCCCCACAGGGAGTGGTTCTAACCCTGATTAATTCATCCCTGACCGTACTTTCCTCATTTTTGTTCTGACACTGAAAGATGTTAACATCTGTGAAGGCATGAAGCCACGCTCCTAGCTGTTCCAACAAGGAGACCATGACAATGCTCTACCTTCTCAATGATTCATATCAGGATGAGACAGAGGCATGCACAAGATATAGTATATGGAAAAAAAAATATCTGGCTGGATTTAGGTAAATGCTCGTCAGCCCTGGCAAGTATAACCCGTTCGGCCAGCAGTGTCGGCTCTATTACAATGATTTCCGGAAACCTAGCGCTAATCAGCTGGCTGAGTAGGTAGAACAGGTAGTGGCAAGAAGGCCAGAGATCAAATTAAAGATAAATTAACAAGTTGGTATAACTAGATGTATTTTCTAAAAAAGATGTGTGTACCTGAAAAATATTACTTGAAATGCTATTATGAAATGCAGAGGAAATCATGAGCATGTTTGTAATCATACATGCATCTTTTTAAAAGAGATGCATATCAGTAATGTAACTGATTTTGATAATATATATATATATATATATATATATATATATTATCAAAATCAGTTATATATACATACATATTTCATTTTGTTTACTAAAATAATCTGCACAGGTAGTTGCGTAAATCATGTACTGAGTTACAAGTAGTAGTACTTGTTAATGGATTTATAAACAATGAAAATAAAATTACACATTACAATTTATTATTGTTGCATAAAATCACTTGGTTTTGTTTGTGTCTTTCAGCTTTTCCTGGTTAGGGGTTGCCACAGCGGAACTCCGGTCCGCTAATGATTGGCAGTAGAGTTTTTACGTGCTGGCTTGCCGGGCCTAACGCACAACCTTCAATGAAGGAACGCTCGTTCATGCATGTCGCCACACAGAAGATGCTCTAACTGAGAATCGAACGGGCAACGTCTGTGAGGCGACAACGCTACCGCAGCACCACCACCGCAGTATTCATAAAATCACTTGGTTATATTACATGAAACCAGTTTTGTGTAGGCAGTAGAAATATATAATACAGTTACTTAACACAATTGTTTGTTCCAAAGTAGTTCTATTTGCATGTACAACATGGCTGAAGTCTGAGACATCTCACACTAATTAGAGTGGAGGTTGGAGAGTGGGGTGGGGTTGCTATGCCAAATGAATGACCAGCACAAACTTTACTGAGAAATGTTGTTTTAATTCTACATTACCTATCAAATCAGCCACATTTGTACAGCAAAGAAAATACTGAATTGCTACATTTCTGCTTTTGTGAAAAAGTTTATACCTGAACACAGTGTTACATGCACAGTATAGTATTTTAAAAACATTCCACATACATTTCATACAAAATTTTCTCTTGTGGAGAAGCCTAGATGGCCAACTGAGAGCAGTGAATTTTGAGAGCACCATAAACTAGTACAATGATATAGGGAAATATTATTTTCAAGTTTAAAATGTCAGAAATCTATAGATAAACTACTAAACTACATAAATATCACTTTTGGTGGAGATATGTAAAAGTTTTCCCGTCAAGTAACTTGGAGATATAGCGAGTCACTGAATACGAACATAAAGATCTTTGGTCTGCCTGAAAACACTGAAGGAGAAGACATTTTATTCTTAACCTGGATTCCTGAATTTTTAGACTTGAAAGAGGGACTTTCATTTGGAAATGAAAGGGCGCATATTGCACTGAGGAAACCTGCTTCTAACTCAACAAATTCTCCACCTAGATCCATAGTTATAAAATTTCTTTCATTTTTGGACAAGGAATTAATATTAAAATCTGCTTGGAGAAAATCACCCTTAAAATACAATCAAAGCCTGATAAGGTTTGACAGTGAATATTCTTCCAGAATACTAGAACAAAGGAAAAAAAGTCTGGCCAATAATAAAAATGTCGAAACAAAACATTAAAGCATAGCTGGCCTTTCCAGCCAAGATAAAAATACTTTTTGTCAATGAGATGAGAACCTTTAATGACTTAAGAAGTTACTATATTCATCAAAAACAACATAGTGTCTATCCCAGAAGAAATGGAATGGATGGCCCCTACTCTTAAAAGAATAAAAGAAACAAATCCTTGGACTAATGCTAGAAGGAAGAAAAAAAACTGATTCCAAGATAGCTGTCCCAAAAAAAAAAGAACTCTTGCA